>NW_010130800.1:111551-115488 GCF_000699245.1 Pterocles gutturalis | reverse complement strand
CAGCAGGGTAAGATAGCATTTAACAGAGCAGAGGCAACTTGACCCAGAGCTACTGTGAAGCCACTGGTCTTGCTGCTAGGAGTGCGAGCCATTCAGCTGGCTGATATGAAAACACCGGAGACGGATTACTCTTGTACCTTGCTTCCCGTCAGTTGTGTGAGATGAGGTTTCAGTTCTTCTCCAATTACTGAATAAATTGCCACTAAGCAAAATACGCTAGCTTTACGGACACTGCTCTCCGTATTATCATAACCCTAGGAAACAAGAGGAAAAAAAGGTCAGAAGTCAAACAGCACTCACTAACATCCTTCCTGAGCAATATACTGAAGAGTTGTTGAACATTTGCAAACATGGCTGACCTGACAGATCAATAGAAAGGCCCTGCTTAACATAAGTTTGCAACCTGTATTCTCTCTCTGAGTATTCACTCACCCAGTACATCCCATTTGTTCCTTATATTATTAGTTATAACTATCATGTAATAAGTTATTAATATCATGTTATTTATAGCATTAAGCAACAACACACAGTTTCCCACCATGAGCTTAGGAATCTATCAAATGTACACAACTCCTGTGTCCTGTTCAGATGACCGTATGTTAATCCTGGACGGTCAGGACTTCTTGGAAGGGAGCCCTTGTGCTCCCAGCTTGCCTTCAGGAAAGTTTCTCCTGTCCCAAATCTAATCCAAAGGAAACCAATTCTGCTCCTGGGAGTCAAGTTACAGATGGAGATGAATTTTGCAGCAAAAGGGCCTGATGGTTATATCCCTCAAGACATGAAAACCAGAATCCTGTTTTGTGAAGAGTTATTCTACCTGAGTATCACTTTGGACAGAACAGCTCTAACCAGGTATTAGAAACTGCAAAAATCAGAGTCACCATGGATATTTTCCAACTCTTTGAAAGCACTGGGCTTAAACACTGTGTATAACAGTGCTACACACATTTGCTAGTCTGTTAGATGAACTGCCTTTGTAACCTGGAGCTTTTTGATTACCTATCAGGGCAGGAAATACCCCAGGAAAAGAACATGTAGGTGTGCCAGATCTCTGTCAGCGTCAAAAATGCTCAAGCTAGCCACCAGGTCACTCATCAGCTGGTGACATCAGTCCCGTACCTGGGCAGGGACTCATCACTAAGCAGCCATCCCATGAGAAACACAGACATCACTCCAACCTGTGGGATGCTGGCTCCTCTGGATGCAGAGTGACCTCTGCTGGGAAAGCCAGGAGGAGGGATGCAGCACGGCTGGGGCTGCCAGGCTGCCCGCTAGCAGGGCTGATGTTCTAGCTGCAGGGCCAAAATACAGTCTGAAAGGACAGTCTGCAATCCCAAAGAGTGCTGAACTGGAAAAGTAGGAGATGTAGGCAAGCTCAGAGAAACATCAAGCCATTAAGGACCAAAGGGAAAAAAACAGGCTGAGCCTAAGCTCAGAGCAGGGGAACACCCATGGAGGCTCATTCACTGAGGAGACAAAACGGGCTCAAAGGTCTCTTCAGTCTGGGGGTATAGAGATGCACAACACGGAGAGTGCCTCATAGACCAGCTCTTTCTCGCCCAGCTCTGAGAGAGCCAGGATTCCATATCGAGACCAGGGCAAGCACTGCGACTTTCCCCAAGCCAAGCCCTGTTCTAGCACAAAGACCTACATCTGCCCAGGAGGCTCACAGGGATCCCACTCAGGGCTGCTTAGCTACACACTCATGCTCGTGCTGCTGCTGTCCAATGCTCCTCGCCTCTCCGCCACTCTGCCCGGTACCCTTGGCACAAGAAACAAGCACGGAGTCCTTCAGCCAGAAGGATCCCAAAATAATTCCCAAACATGAGGAGCAGATGCCTTCAATCACTATGAGTTTCTAAGGTGAAGAAATATCCCTGGCAGCTTCAAAGGTGAACAATGGCAAACTAGGCTCCAAAACAAGATCTGTTTTAAGACACGGAAGCAATGTATTTAAACAAATACAACGGCATTTTTAAAGGCATACTGTTCCCAAACTTTTCCAGTGCATTGAAACTCCACTGTCCAGATTGTTGTCTCCAACAATTACAGCTAAAAACTTTTTACAACAGAAGTTTAGATCAATACAGAATTGCCTGATTCCCAGATGTTGAGATTTAAGAAAAGAATTGCAAGAGCTGACACTACAAAGTTGAGACAAATGCTAGGATGCACAAGGGAAATTTCTGACTCTGCTCTTGTTCTTCCAACTTTTTATGCTCACAACAAAGAAGCTTCTTTATCCCAGTTCTCCACTGAAGTCTTACTCACCCAAACGTGTCTCCCCTCTCACATTGACTGAGTTGTTCCTGTTGCAATTCCTCCCCAGTAAACACACACATTTCTCTCTCCTCCCTCGCTACCTCCCCTTATTTCCTTCTTGCCTGCAGCCTCATCCCAGCCACTGGCACTGCGAGCTGCTTGTGCAGGGGAACAGAAGACAACACTGCTACAGCCAGTGATGAAAGCTAAATTCACAATGTAAGACTGAGCCTTAGCACTGGCAAAAACACAGCTCCCCACCCAGCCTGGGAGGGTTATGAAAGAGGCTGAACAAGTCAGCAGTAATTTGGTCCTGATTTCAGAGGAAAGGACTAGCTTGCCTGCTGGGATTCAAATTCAAGCGCAAAGTACAATCAAAGTGCAGAACAGTTCAGCAGAATTAAAGGAGACTACAAGATGTATTGCTTGGGATGCACTGAGACAGCATAACATGGAGCCAACTCCTACTCTCAAATTTATTACCTGGCTGCTACTGGCTTATTTAGGAGTCAGGTCAGGCCAAGGTGTCTAACTGAGGAATATACAACCTAGGAATCCAAGTTTTCTTTTCCTTAACATTAAAACCATCAAAAGCTCAAACAACTTAGAGAGATTAAAACTTTAATTTACCAAAATCTGGCCCAGAGGGTTCATTGTTCTCTCTTAGGTTACAGACCTCACAAATTACTCAATGGTAGTTTGTGCTCAGGAGCATTTGTGACATGGGATTCTGTACCTGTAACAACCCAGGAATTATATCGGGAAGGAGCTGATGCAACGATTCCTTGGAAATCCTCTCGATGACTTTCGTCTGCATTTTGATGGCAGCTAAGTTAATTGGATAATCTGCAGTCTGAATGATGGGGCAAAGCACCTTGATGCATTGCTCAGGGTGGATAGAACTTGCCAGGGTGGAAGCAGCTTCTTCAGCAGCTCTGACGACCTGGAATGAAAGCAGAGCAAAACCTTACAGTAACAAGACCACACATCAGAGCCAAAACCACCAGTGTGCTAAGAATGACTGCCAGGAAATGCTTGGGGATGTTCATTAGGAAACTATTGAGAGGTGATTGACTCAGAGAATTCACATCCTTCACCTCCAGTGGCATTCCAGCCAGCGTTTAGTAAAAAAAGTCCATCGTTAAAGTTGTGGCTAGTGCAAAAGAGTCATCTGTCACCCAAGATAGATAGGTACCCCCATCCTAAGAGAACTGAAAGGATAACATTTCTTCACCCATTGTCAAAGAACCAAAATCCACCAGCTTAGACTTAATACAAAATTTATCTCCTTAAACATTACATGTTGGAAGGGACCTCCAGGATCATCTGGTCCAACCTTTCTTGAAAAAAACAGTCTAGACAGGACGGCCCAGCAGCCTGTCCAGCTGAACCTTAAAAGTGTCCAGTGTTGGGGAAAATGAACAACATCACTGCCCCTTTTAGTATGCATCTCACCTGCCGAACGCTTGGGTGCCCACGCACGCTGAGACACTCATGCCTACACGGATGTATCCTGCCATCTCTCAGCTAAACTACGCTGTTATCAAAACCAGCCTACAGACATGAACAGGCTTTAGGCTGTCCCTGATCAGGCAGCTCTCAGCACATCTAACCCCATTAAGACAGCACTGGGATCACTATAAAACTAAAAACAGGGAAGGAAGAACAAGTGGAA
>NW_010130800.1:108904-111520 GCF_000699245.1 Pterocles gutturalis | reverse complement strand
AAGAGTGGTAGCATGCACCTTTTGCAACTAGCCCATACTGTAAAGCAGTCACGAAAAATTCATCCCGAATTCAATTCCACTCTTAGCCTGAGGGAAGGCAAATTCGCAACTGTCACTCTTGCCCAGCAGGTAGGACAGCTAGCTAAAAGAAGACAGACCTGATTGTGGTCTCTCCTCCCATGAGAGTTTATTCATCTTACATTCTGCAGTAATTGGCTAAAGAAACAGGATGGGAAGGCAGGTTTTCTTCTTTCAAGTGTCTGTGCTAATTGCCAAGCAACAAAATGAAGCTTCCCTGTGGTTGCAGCCTTCCTGGCCACAAATCACACTCTTTACTCCCCATCTTCCTGTTTCAGTACAAAAGATAGAGTTTGCTCCTGCTCATCTTTTCTCACTCCCCTCTTCTCAGGGCTTTCTTTAAGGGACAGTGAATCCTGAATGGACAGAGATGTCCCAGTGGACAGACTTAAATCCAACACCTCAGCTCTAAAAGGAGGAAGCATCCACAAATCCTCATGCTTAGGGTCTCCCAGCTAGCCCCAGGCAGTCCCTGACTCTGAGCCCAGGAGCACTAACACAGCCCTTGAAGGCACCCCATCTTTCTGGATGGTGCAGGAACCTCAGACACCTAGCACCAGTTCTCTATCCTAAGCTGAACCACCTGGGGTTGTCTGAAGTCGATACTTTGAAACCAGCACTAGGAGACCTGGCCCAGGCAATCTGCAAAAAAACAAATAAATCAATCACAGGTCTCTCATCACTTAGACTGAAGCCATAGCTGCTGGATTCTCCTTGTTCCCCTCTTCCATACCTGTCATAGTATCAAACTCCCAGATTTCTATTTGACTAAGGCAACCCATTGACAGATGCAGCTCTATCAAAGCCTCAAAAGAAGGTGAGATTTCATTATTTTTAAGTAACTACTGTGGGTATGAACTAGGAGTATTTGGAAGTCTATCTCAGTCATTACTAGGACCTGAATGTCTCCCTGCCCGGACTACAAAACATTTTCCAGAAAGGTTGAATTGAGTTTGTTTTTTTTTTTTTTAAAGATAGCAGCAGCGAATAGTGACCAGAAGAGATCATCTCCATCTACAAAGCCTGCTTCACCCAGAGTCTTAGCATCACAGCATACCACTATCATCAATCTTCCACTCCTGCCGACAGCTACCTCCCTGAAACAGGAAAGGCCACAAGATATTTGTACACCCAGGAAATAACAACACTCATGCACTTGGCTCTTGGCATCCTCTAACACAAATGCAACAGTGAAACTGATGACAGATACTTCACATAGTACAAACACTGTGTGCAGACAAGGTACAGGAAAGATGGTAAAGCAGACCAGAGACCTTGATTGTTTCTGTATCAGCTGTCAAGCTGTTCTGTGTACCTCAGGCCTTTCTCAGCAATTAATTATAGTGTTAAAAACATATTCCAAAAAGAATGGCAATCCATAATGTGGTCAGTATTCAAAAAATTTCATCACAAAAGATCTGTGAATGAGTAACCAAGCAGAACAGAATGCTTGTTTTCCCACTTCCAGCAAGTTTTCCTTCTTCCAGCTATTTCTTTGCAATTTCCTCTTCAATTTCACACATAAGCAGCATGAAAGTTAATATTTTTCCATCTAAGCCAGTACTAGCTTAGAAGGAAGCACTGTGATATTTTTTTGGGGGAAACGAGAGAAACACCCGAGTACTTAAGAGAAACCTAACACCATGCTTTAGTACCATGGCATTGAATTGCTGGAGTGGATGAAGTCAGGAGCTCCCAGGAGGTCTCCTTGAAATGAATTCACTTCCTGGCACTGCAGCTTTTGACGCTTGCTTTCCCTGAAATGCTGCTACCATCCAGCTTTCCACAAACAATGCAGTAGACTTAGAGAGCCCAGATACCTTGTAATCAACAACACTCAAGAGCAAGTCACTAGCTAAAAAACCCCAACTATATCTATTGGGACACAGGTTGCTTGGCATTTTGCTTTGCAACAACTCCAAATACTGTTAGTAAATGTTTTCACAGACATTCCGAGAAAGAAAAGCCTGAATATATCACAACTTACTGAAAAAAAAAAATAAAGCTTAAATCCCCCTGTCAAATCTTACTTGATAAGAAAGTAATAACATTTTAGTAGGCACCTATGGTCAGACACTGATCTCAGATACACTACTGTAAACCTGAAATAGTCCTGGAGTAGGTAAAAAATTCAGTGTGTCTGTCATTCTATCTGTGTTTCAGCTCCACATCCTTGTGCACAAAGTTTGCTATGCACATTAAATTGCAGGTATGAGGCAAGCGTACAAGACAAAACCTTTTTTTAAAAGCCTGTTACCAATTCCAAGCACAAGGGGTTAAAATAGAGCTGATTTTTTTCACAAAACGAACCAGGGTTCAAATAGCAACAAAGGTCACAAGTATTTTGCACATCATAAGGTCAGCCAGAAAAGTTGTAAAGGTGCAGGATTTATTTATTTATGCCCCTGCAAGTCCTTCATTCAGCAAAGCCGCCCATTTCTAGCCAGGATCTGGCCTCATTTTCGCAGCAGTTGGGTATTTCACATCACTTCTCCCTGAAGAGCCTTCCCTCTGAATACAGAGGGACGTATTACACGT
>NW_010130800.1:69247-108873 GCF_000699245.1 Pterocles gutturalis | reverse complement strand
CTGCTGATATTAGCTTGTAAATGTGACAACACCAGGGAGAATTCCAAGTCTTCTGAGAGCACATCTGGCAGACAGCGTCTGCCTCTAAGCCACACTTCAGCAAACCCCTTGAGCGTATGTTTAACTTTATTAACATGCTGAAATCACACTGACATCAATGGGATTCAAGCATGTGCTTACATGCTTGCTTGATTCAGAGACTCTCCAGGTAACCAGCTCCTGGCTCCCTTGGAAAGGGCCAGCAGGGGACGGGGGTAGGAAGGGGTAGGGCAACACCGACTCGCTCATCCCCGCCGGTACAGAAAGCCGAATGCCACCATTCTGCAACGCAAGTGCCAGCCCTGGCCAAAAGGTCTTTCCTTCTCACTTTGGCAGACTAAAACATTCAGCTTCCCAGACAGACTCCACATCCCAGGAGGGAGAGCACCTCTCTGAATACTTACACAGCTCTGAGTCCCGCTCACCCGGTAATGCCAGAAACACCAGCAGTGTTCTCACATAGAGGGAAGTGCATTATCGAGAGATACAAACTGCCAGGTCATTGAGCAACAAGAACATGCAATTATAGCAGAGTTTAGCGAAGATATTTTGCCGTGAGGCACAACATTTGTGTCTCGCAAATTATACATACAATATACAATATCAAAAAAATCAAACATTTTTTTAATCAGGGCTTTAACCTGACCAGCAGAGTGAAACAATCTTAAAAGGAGTGGGAGAAATGAGTGAAAAGCATTGAATAGGTCATCCTCTTGCCTTTGGAGGTAAGATCAACAGATAGGCACCAGGAAGTGACAGGAATGTTTCGTACTAACACCAGACAACACAGGAAGTAGTGGCTATGAAATGCATCCCTTAAATTTTAGAAAAAGAAAGGGTGCTGTTCGCTACATGCTCAGACTGGGTAGCTCATTGTCACAAGTGGATTAAAAATTAGACAAGTTTACTGAAGAAAAAAAACAAAGGCCAAAATACACAGAGAGGGAAGCAGAACCATTAGTATGGGAAGGCTGTAAGCTTGAGACCGCTGGAAAGAGGGAGAATATCCTCAGGGAAGCATCACTGTATGCTTGCTTCTTGCTAGTCACTGTCAGGTAAAGCATCGAGTGAATCAAACTTTTGTCTGACCTAATATAATTATTCTCAGTGATCTCAGAAATATGAAAGAAAACTATCAAACTTGTCAAACAATGAAGGCAGCTGGAAGAAGTTCAAAAGCCGGGCTACAAAGCAAGATATGCAAGACTAGAGAGATCCTGCAGTGTTTTATGAAAAGACAGACACTAAGCTGTGTGTAAGGTATGTCACAAACATGATTTTGCCTCTCAGTAAAAGCTTAGAGCAAACCATGGCTTGAACTGGATAGTTCAGTATCATTCAGCACAGGGCAGGTAGCCCAGGAATGCAGATCTGAAAGATAGCACTTTGCCTTCAAGAAGCAGGTTTTTCTCCTTTCCAAATGCTTACCTTACACTCTACACGCTAGCGACTAGATTCAGCCTGACTTCTGCTGGCATAACATAAGCTGTGTTTGCCAGGGGGTTCCTTGAAAGACATCTGCAGTGCATTAAGACCTTTCCAGTGAGTCTCCCAAAAAGAGAGAAATGGTTTTGCTTCCACTCAGTTTGCTTTAGGGAAGGAACCATACTCACATGCACCAAGTCAGAGAGGTATAGCACACAGGTTGGCTGTTTACCTCTAACAATGTCTTCCCTAATGCTATAAAGGAGTAAACTTCAAAGTAACAGGTTAGACGGTCCCAGGAATATGCACGTGAAATGCTTTCCCACTGCAACGGGAGGGGATATGCCGATGTGCAGTATTAGCACAGTGTGATCAAGACAGCCACCTATTACAGATCCCTTTCTTTTAATAGAAAAGCATGCTGGCATCGTCAATGTTCTATAAAATTTGCTGGGCAAACTTTGGATTACAATTCCCACTGGTTTAATCTGGTTTACAATGCACTGCAGCCATGAGATCCTGTTTGCTTAAGACAGTCAGAACCAAGACTCCATTTCTTCTGCACAATTTCTTCTGCTCAGCTATTACTCTGTGTATTACAGATGCTGCTTGCTGCCTGATAGCTGCAGCAAGCAGTTTGTCTGTGGTAGCCTGCTCTTGGTCAATGTGCAGCAGTTTTCTAAAGGGCTTGATGGTTTCTTTTCTGATTTGAAGTGACACAAACTACTTGCAGATAAAGAAAATAAAACATATTGTCCTGACTTGCCTCAGGCAGAACACACCAGGGTTATGGGCTAGGCAGGGCATCAGTGTAACACGCTGGGGCTTCAGCAGAGCAGCACCTGTACACTTAGGTGAGAGCTGTACGTAGGACCATAACCTGGAGTACTTTGCCACGACTGCTAGTTGCACCCTCTCTGCAGAAAGTCAGAGGATGAGGAAGAGTAGGTAAAGCCCAGCTGAAAACTTAAGAGGCTTTGAACACTACTGTGAAACACACAGAACACCAGAGAAGTTTATTAAGCAGAACAAGGTTTTGCTTTGGGGCTCACAAGGCGTGCAGTTATGTTTTTGAGCCAAATTTTGCCATCTAGAGGTGGTTACTTAAAGCCTGCATAATCTAAGTTGGAGGGGATGGAGGCTTACCAATACCTAGCCAGACAAACTCCCATCCCTGAAGGCTTTACAGTCTGATCCAGACAGGAACAAAAAATTAAGAACTTGGTTTCAAAGCAGGAAGTGGACTCAGAAATGGGGAGTGCTAAGTAGATGAAAAAACAATGTGATTTTTATAAGGGATTCAGAGGAGGTGAAGTAGATTAGACTGCTGTGCACTAAATATTTGAAATGTGTTGGGAATTAGAAAAAGCACATAAACTTATATTCTGAAACACCAACTGCCAAGCTGCAGTGCTCAGCAGTTTCCAGCATGGACTATATATCAGTTAACCTTAAAGACTGTGATAATTTAGTGTTTTTCTTTAGTAAACTACATTTTGCAGAAACCTACACAGATTATACCATCAGCAGAGAACAGTTGCAAATCATCTTATAAATGTCAGAAGCCAGCCTAAAAGCACCTCAGCAAGATAGTAACAATTATCCACAGTTAATGGATAGCTGTGATTTCCTCTTTTTCACCCTCTTTTAGAGGGTTACAACAAAGAATGTTACATCCCAATTATGCTTATGGACCTTCTGGATAAAAAAAAAGACCAAAATCAGATATCTAAGACATGGCATAATATCCTTTCCTTACACATAGGAAATACTCATCAGCTAGGTCCACAGGCTTAGCTGCAGAGAAAAACAGAGTGGCAGGGAGAGAAGCAGCAAATTAGCTACCCTGTGATTTTCACTTTGTTACCATTTCCCAATATAATGAACTATTTGTGTTTTAACATACTCAATAATAAGAACTTATACTCATTTTGCTGGTATGAACATGAAGCAATGTCATATCAATGGTATTGGGTCAGCAGGCAGCATCTCTCCTTAGTGATGGGTGAGTAACTACACTGGAACAAATGAGTTAATATTAACTAATCGGCAACAGAAAGATGGTTCTCTTCCAAATAGCTACAAAGTGATAAAAATCAACAAGATTTAATATCGTCCACAATTTCAATTACGTTCTAATGCTCCAAAAGTAAGTGAAAGGCATTTACATGTCAACCCCCATAAATATTTCAGTTATGACTGAAGCAGGCTTGACTCTTCACATCATCCCATCAACAGCACTGAATAGACTTATACTAGAAACAGTATAAAACCAGGCTGAAGTTAAAAAATGCAAACTAAACATCGATCCCAACCCTAGTCTGTAACCTAGGGTTACATTAATTTTGAACCCCTATTGAGGTCTGTGATTTGCCAGTCTCCTGCATTTATAGATATTAGAAAAAATTTCTTCACTGAGGGAGTGATCAGGCATTGGAACAGGCTGTCCAGGGAAGTGGTGGAGTCACCATCCCTGGAGGTGTTCAAGAAACATGTAGATGCGGTGCTTCGGGACATGGTTTAGTGAGTTAGGTGGTGTTGGGCTGACGGTTGGACTTGATGATCTTTGAAGTCTTTTCCAACCTTAATGATTCTATGATTTGTGCGCACAAGGCATGACTCAGCATCCAACTCCATGTACCACTTCTTCCTCTCGTGTCACTGGGAAGAGCAGTGCTGCTGTTGATCCTAGACCTTGCCTGCAGCAAGGCAGAAGAGTTCTAGCCATGACAAAGATTCAACTGTCTGAAGATTTCAGCTTGGATACAGCCAATTATCCAAGCATCCCAAGATATCTATGTTAACACTGCTTTGATGCTTCCAGTCACATAATCTGGAATAAAACCACAGACCCTTTTGTTTCAGTCTTTAACTAGATATCAGAACTCAAATGGAAGAGAGGATGGTATTTGCTGAGTGGTGAATATGTTGGTTATAGCTTGTTGTTTGATCCCTCCTGGACATGCTGAACAGCAACAGTATTGGAATTTAGGAAGACAAATGCTCCTCTTCAAACTCTTTCCTATTTGCTTGGTCATATTAGACTGATTCTCCATGGACCATACATAACAGAAAATGGGAGGAATAACCTGAGGCAATTAGCAGTTACTGTGCTGAAGGGGAAAATCAGGTAAGAAAGATTGAAACAAATACAGCTTGCTCAAAACAGTCATTTTCTGATGACTTAGCCAGCCTGTTGTTTGCCAAAGGCTCTCAAACTATAAAACTAGGATCACTCCTGTCTTCTACTACAAAGCAGAAGCAGCCCAGAAGCATAACAAACCCTGGACTGACATCCTATCAGGGCATCACTGGCACAAGGATTAACACTTTCCTAAACAAGTTAAATAGCAGGTTTCTTCAGCCTAGTTTTTACAGTAGAGAGGAAGATTTCATTTTACATAGTCTAAGGACAGTGCACCACTGCCCTTAATACTGCTCTGATTTAGCGATAGGGAAAACTGTAGAATGGATCACTGAGATTTTCCCTTCCCTTTCCTTGTTCAGCTACTCTTTGAAAGTGCCTTTCAACGACAAACTGGTGAATTTTTATTTCATCTCTTGCTCAGTGGGACGAAGGCAAAGGGCAGCTCCTCTGTCCCTCCTGGAGAGAGCAGCACTGCAAAGTCAGCAGTGAGATCGAGCTGGAGGGCCATCATGGGATGGGAATTTGTGATCTTCTGGTCCAGGGCTATGAGTTTGACCAACCGACCCACGCCCAAAGGGACTCAGTTAATTTTTCACAGATTTTACTGAATCAGCAAACCCCAGCTATAGGTAAAAATATCTAAAGCGTATTCACAGGTATATCTTTAGCCTAGGTCATGTAGAGACGCAAGTGAAGGTTGGGAATCCTTCTGTAACTTCATGAATTCTGATATTCTTGAACTACAGACAGACAGATGATGCCTTCCATGGACTGAGGGGTGACCTAATTAATGTTTATAAATACGTGAAGGGTGAGTGTCAGGAGGATGGAGCCAGGCTCTTCTCTGTGACATCTAGTGATAGGACAAGGGGCAATGGGTTCAAGCTGGAACATAGGAGGTTCCGCTTGAGTATGAGGAAAAACTTCTTTACAGTGAGGGTGACAGAGCACTGGAACAGGCTGCCCAGAGAGGTTGTGGAGTCTCCTTCTCTGGAGACATTCAAAGCCCGCCTGGATGCGTTCTTGTGTGATCTGATCTAGGTGTCCTGCTCCGGCAGGGGGATTGGACTAGATGATCTTTCGAGGTCCCTTCCAATGTCTAACATTCTGTGATTCTGTGATTCTGTGACTGCATAATGGTTCTGAGCCCCATTTACACAGGAATCCAAAAACACACACACTGAATGAAAAATCCAGCAGCAGTACCACCACTTAATACTGCTGTGCACACACAACTGTTTAGCGACAGACAGCAAAATAGGAATATACCTGCAGCGCCCCGCTATGACAGCTGTCACCCAAAGGTCTCATTGCGGCAGTTGCAAATATGATCTTTTTTAATTATAAAGATGCTGTAGAAAACCACTGTAAATCAAAGGCATGCTACGTACAGCACAGCACATACTTGCTGCTAGCAACAGAGCTCAGAATTATTCTTCTATCAAGTGGCAGAACTCAAATCTTTTCATTCCTGGCTTGAGCTTTGCTTTCTCTGAAGCAAAGATTTCTTCTTCTCTGCTTCTCCCCAGGAGGCACCTCATACAAACCCTGAAGAACCTTTCCATACCACAAGCATGAAGAACACAGTGTGGGGAGTACAGAGGCATAAAGTGTCATGTTTTCAATGTTGTGCTTGATTTCTATAAAACCCACCAGTCCCACGAGGATAGTAAGTTCTGAGGGGCACTAAATACAATGCCAGAGGCAACCTGGAAAAGGTCCTGGTAGAAATGGCAGTTTTGGAGGACTCTCAGGAAAAAAAAAATTACAAAGGGTACCAAGTCAAGGTGAGCTGAGAAGTATGCAACCAGGAAAACTTTCCAATAAAAGGCACTCCTTCAGAACACAATGTTTTGTCTGACTGCTTTATCAGGAAATCAATTTACAACTGCTTCTTATTACTCTGAACTGAAAAATGACAGGAGTGCAAAGGCTCTAAAGCAAGGAGAGGAAGGTCGGCAGAGTACAGCAGTCCTCATTCACTAAAGAATTAAACATTTTCTACTTTTGCATTTTAGAGAAATCCTGCCTGTTAGTTTCTTTCCCTGAGGGTGTTTTTTGGTTTTGTTGTTTTGATTTTTTAACAGTACAGGTTTCTGCTACGCACAACTAACGCAACCTTGTGCTAGTTACGCAATGCTTTGGAGCAGTCTGATCTATACAATCTTTTTCATGGCCAAAGCTCTCCAGACAGACATGCTTAAAATTGCTATTTAGGACAAGCCTGTTGCAGCAAGGAGTACGTGTCTTAGATTTCAAAGCAAGGACTTGAGTAACAAAGCCATCACAGACATATAGAGAAATTCATATGGCGCTTTCCAAGATTTAGTTCAAGCTTGCAACGTGCACCATGTAAATTAAAAGATCCAGCTTGGAAGTCCATCTACAAAGATTGACTTTAAATACAATTTGAATTGATCGACTTCAAATGTTACCATCATGTCCCTTTATTTTTATTTTACTCCAGAAGAATACTTTCAGTTTTTCTCCGACAAAAAGAAAATGCAGTTCATCCTTCCCTTTGCTTCTTCCTCTGCCCCAGCTTCTTTCAGCAGCATGGCCTCTGCCCATTTTCTCCTGTTCCACACCAGTTCCCAGTTCTCCATTGTGGCCCCAATTTCACCACTCAGTTTTCACATACAATTCTGTTTGAACACGGGCTTTGTGTTCACCACTACATTTCCCATCCTTACCCATACAGACAGAGGGAGCACAGTGCCCCCAGCGTGCTCTGCAAAATTACTGAACATGCACTTTTCTACTACAGAATCTCAGCCTCTCCCAGAATGAGCAAGGAATCCTGGGAAGTCGCTAAACAGTGGCCTATGCTTCCAGATAGCTCCAAATCCACTTAAACAGCTTAAACAGTCTCAACTTTTTTCCTCCCTGCTTCAGCACATGAAAATCCTGTCTCTTCATACTTGGGAGACTTAGTATCCATTTGTTCAACTGTCAAGATGGGTCAACGTGTTTGCTTGCTACATCTCGTGTTTCCTACATTTCTTCACCAGGTCCATATTGTTTTCCCAGTAGCAACACTGAAAGGCTGACTCACCTCTTTGTGCGAATCCTTATGCGCTTCCAGTGTTTTCATGATGGTCAACTCTGCATAGTTCTTAAACCTTGCTGGCTGGTTCCGCAAGATCTCTCTCAGGACTCGCAGTGCCAGGGCTCTTATTGAATGCTGTGTCAAGAGAAATCCACATTACAAAAAGTCACTTCTCAAAACTGTAGTTTGAAGTAAATTCTCATGGCCCCCTATACCACCAGAAATCCTACATCACTCTACCAGCTCCAGTGGAGTGAGCAGTGTAATCAATATAACTAAAACTCAGAATTGGTCTCCTTGCTTGTTTTTGCACAAAAATTCACATAAAGTGACTGTTGTCATAGATACAAGAACGAGAATGACTCTGTTTTGTTCAATTCCATACTCTTTTAGCAATGAAGTATAAATTCGTACCCAAAGCAGCACGAGTGTTACGGGAATCTACAAAGCAGCTCAGGTCATATTTGGTTTGCCCTTCCTTTTTTTGCTTAGCTTTGTGGGTATCAAACTGGGCTCCGTCCATGCAACAAACCTGTTTCTCACATACTAATGCAGTAAAATTGACTCTCTTCCTGTAACTCCTATGGAAATTGCTTTCAAGAACAGTCAGGTCAGTGCTGACTACAATGGCTATGTGTTAATCCTTTATACCAAAGTATCATTAGCAGAAAGTATTTAACACCTGCTTCGATTTCGTAACTGTTATATTAAGTTTTTGGCCTGTGGCCACTCCAAATAGATTCTATCATTTCAGCAGAGGAATACTTACTTTACTCTGGACTCAGCCTTTAAAGTCCTTTGCTATTCATCTGCAAAATTCATGCAGCAGCACAATTCACATGTATTTAGATACTTTCTGATACATGGGTGATGATGCTACGATTAAACACGTAGGACCAGAGTAGCTAATGCTTATACTACAAACGACTGAGAAAATGTCAAGTCACCTACACTGCTTCAGAATTTAAACTTTTAAAACTTCTGAGAGCGTGACATAGACTTTACAAGGAGTATAAGAAATACAATGGATTTTGAATCAGATGAAATAAAAAGGAAGAACTTCGAGTGCTTTGAAGACTGAATATTGTAAAATTCAGATGGAGCATGGCTCTGATGTGAAGGTGCAGCAGGGTGCTCAGCCTTTACTGAATGTCATTATGCTGCAAGGTGAACAAATAGCCCCAAGTGGAAAAAGTCTAGCTTGTAAATTACCATTTTGATCAGTTATCAAAATATAAAGCTGTGATAATAATGCACCTTTTTTAATACTTTAAAACAAGATCCCCTATAAAAGCAGTTTGTTCTTGATGACATTTTTGCAAGAGACAGAGATCCATGCCATCAGATCCAACAGCATGGATCTTTAAAACACACAGAGAAAAAAAAATAATCCATTTTCCTTTTTTTGGAAATGGGTATGATATAGTTAAGAACTTGTAACTTCATCCTAACTTGGAAGAGAACAACTTTTGAAATCTTCATATCTTTTGTACAAGATAATGTCTTTCCTGATTCTAGTTCCATTTCCTAGTTACTTTTTATTAACACTCCAGAGGAAGGGGGAAAACCTGGGACACCTCAGAGTTGCTCAAAATTGATCACTGAACACACTGAAAATGAAAGCAGAGTTGTCAACCTTCAAAAGAAAAAAATGAGCAGTGCAGCATTGTTGATGAGATGCTGTACAAACACAGCAGGTTTCTTTTTAAATAGTGCGGAGGAACTATCACCCTAGATGAAGCAATGTACAGGAGAGTTAAGACAAAAATCTACATCTCACATCTTTGTCTCCAAGTGTTTCCAGTAGCAAGAGCAGAATGGTTTTAAAGTGTTCCTCCCAAACTCCAAGATTATCTTCCCTTGTGATCTTCAGCAGTTCCAGGAGGGCTCCTTTCCGCTCCTCCACCCGCTCGTTGTGGTTGGAGAGCTCTTTCAGAAGGTCGGCCACCAAATCTGAATGGTCAATGGGTACTTCTAGGACAAATGGCAGCAAATCATTTGTGGAAGTGGGGAAAAACATCAAAGATACCAAGATTACTAACCCTCTACAGAACAAAGCGCATGTAACAAGGGGCCCCACAGAAATGCATCAAATCCCAGGTGGCCTCAGTCAAGCAGGGAAGAAAATCCGACTAGCCCACAATTTCACCTGAGTTCATAACACAGCTCATGAATCTGCACATGGCTTCTAACGAACCAGGAAGAATCATAGAATGGCTAGGGCTGGAAAGATTGAATTTCATCCAGTTCCTATAACTACTTCTACAAGATGAGAACTGACAGTTTTTCTCAGACACACACACCCAAAACCAGCGATCACACGTATGACCTTTAGATCACAGTACGGTGACTCATCAGCGTAGTGCAAAGGAATACAGCTAGAGTACAGCACCACTGAAGCAAAATGCTCAGTAACAATGAGCTATTGAGTGAGATGTTTCAGCCAAAAGATTGGAACGTCCCCAAAATAGTGTCCCTACAGACACTTCTAGATTCTGGGGGGGGGGAAATATCGAACTGCAGTATAACATCTTCTCAATAACCACAGACCACGTTCTGCTGGTACATGACAAGACAGAGTATTTCACACCAAGCTTCCACTCAGGTGCAAAGTAATACACAACATATGTACGGGCAGGCGTGTATCTGAGAGCACTACCCACACACAAATATACCAAAAAGAGCAACCTGCCTGCAGTTTTATGAGATACGCTGATACAAACCATCTCGAAGCTGATCCATGTCATCATCGAACACTGCTTCCTTCAGCGCAGTCTTGTCATAGGTGTTAATTGTGTCAGCATAAGAATAGGGGTTATATTCTCGAGCACGTGGACCCGAAAAGGCGCGGGGAGGCTGAGTGTTCAGTAGGGAGGTTTTGTTATCTAGAGCCATCCTTCCACCTTCCACAATGTCACTGCTTCCATGGACATCACTGGCAGGCACAGCGAGGCCACCATCTCGAGACACCTGGGGGATCAAACAGACAGAAAAGACCTCACACTACTCAAATTCTGAGGAAGATGTAGCTTTTTTGGAGTTCACCCACCAATATAAAGAGGCACAGAATTGTTTACACATACATAATACTTGAGTAAAACTTAGACTACCACCTCTTTTTTTTCCCTTATATAACTACAACTGTTCCAAAAATATCTCATGATCACGGGGCAAAAAGCTATGCTAACATTCCTAAATCTAAGTTAACGTTGCTAAAACTTCACAAACTGGCAAAGATCATAAGCTCTGGAATAGGACCAATTAAGGGAAAGGGAAGGCTAAGAAATGGAAAGAAAGCAAAAGCAACATCTTCCTCACGAAAATTCACAGCCCACTGACTGAGGAGACTGGATAATGGTTAGCAAGATAACATGAAACAAACAGCAGAATGGTCCTGAAGAAAAATCTCAACCCAAGAATTTTTAGCTTTGAAAGCTAACTTATCTACTAACCTAAGCTTGTTTGTTCAGATAGGAAGCAAAACTGTCAGAATATCTCAAATTGGAAGGGAGCCATAAGGATCATCGTTTAAGATGCCCATAAATTTTGAAGCCCATGTATTTAATTAAAACAAATGGCATCTCACACACTAGATAATTCTGTAAGCATTCATGCAGCATAAGGTACCATACGAGTTGTACACTCAGAGTGATTAGACCTTCCTATATATGAAGTAATAAGCCTGTGAGGGAAACCACCCATGCATTTTAAGAACGAACATCTCCCATTACAGACCTCACTACACACACTCTATTAAAAAGCCATCACTGAGCCATGCTGAGCCTGAGGAACACCAGCACTGTTTCCTTCATACATGAGACTCCCACAGAAAACAAGGGAGCACCTTTCACAGGAGGCTGGAGTTCTAAGGGACTACATTAGTGAGGCCCCATAATTTAGGTACAAGAAGTTAGCAACCAATAAGCTGAAGACACTTGCAGTAGCAGGAATAACTGGATTTTGTACACTACCAATCCAAAGCCAGGTCTGAACGCAATGTTTCAAAATTTCACCTATCTGGGGGCATTAATCAATTGAATACTTACAATGTCACAGTCTTTCTTTCCATCACGTTTGATTGGCTCATTCAGGTCCTCTTGACTCCGGAAACTAAATTTTTCAATCGCTTCTGTGACTCCACGAAGAGAGCTGTAGATTTCATCAGAATTTAGGTTCTCCGTGTCATAATCCAGCATACTAAAGACCAAACGTATATGAAACGTTACATATGAAACTGGAATCCACTTTTGACTGTTAACAAAAACAATGCCTAGTCAGAGACAGATGAATTGGCATACCCTTTCTAGCAGTGACTTGTAACAAAACACAGGTGGAATCAAAGCAGACTTCAGGTCTGAGTCTCCTCTCAAACAGGGCCAAATCTAGGAAAAGCTCCACTGCAATCAGTGGTGTTACATGCTGTGAGGGGAAATTAGGTCCACCATTTGTTACATTCCACAGCAGTGAGTATGCGAGCTTCTGTAAATCAAAATCCTTATCCCCAGCATGGTAATGGTGTTATTTAAAAAGGAAAATAAAGAAATTCCATCACTATGAGAACTCAAAGAGTTGTGACAGCTGGTGGAAATTGAATCAATGAAATTTAAGTTTTGTAATATATCAAATATATTCTGTCAATGGATTCAAATGTGACAGATTTAAATGGAAAGGAAAATGTATCTTGATGTAAACCTTAGTCTAAATGTCCCATTTTCATTTATAGAGTAGTAAAACCAAAGCCACTTGGCACAACACCTTGATAAAAGATTCATTTGAGTATTCAGCCTAAGTTTGTGAATTCTCTCACTCAAATCTGATGCTTTCTTGCAGTCTGTCTGTTCCTCTGAAATTTCTCAGCAGCATAAAGCCACACAAGTTTGGGGATTCCTTGAGGAGTTATCCAAAATTAAGTTCCATGAAAACATGCCTGGCATGCAAGGGCAGATGATATGAAAAGATGTGGCTAAGAAGAGAAGCTCCTACAAGCTCAGAGAAAATGAAAAGGCATTATTGGCAGGGCTTTGCTCTATCTAGGAGAAGTTGAGTTTGCAAGACAATTAGTTTTCCAAGGGAGTTTTCATTAAGAGACCCAGTAACTGAGAACAAGTTCTCCGGGGGAGTCTCAGATCTTAGTAGAGCCAGAAGCAAATAAACCAGAAGAATCTGAAACATGTACATCAAGTTTTTTGTCAACAAATGGCAAGAAGTGGCTCCCTACAGGGGTGAATTACTATTTTTTAACAGTTGGGGAAGGATGACAGGATGGGCTTGGAGGAGGATGGCTGAAAAAGAGCTGCGTTCCTTTTCCAGTAAAGAAAGAATCCCTGTGAGGTAGGACAGGGGGAAAAAAAAACAAAACACAAAAATCCCTTCTCAATCCTGGGTACACAGCTATTATTTTCAATAGATCTAGAAGCAGAAGGTTAAATATCTAGAACACTACTTTTTCTCCTAGAACTACAGACAGAGGATAAAATCGGTGTTGCCCAATTCCTTTAAGATTAACACACTGAAAATAGCCATAATCCCTGGCTCCCAAGCAACGCACTCACTCTACGATCACACAAGCATCAGTACCATGTATTCTGGCAAAGAAACCAAAGAACAACGCCCCAACTTTAAACAGTGTCTGTCAGGCCACGAAGAAAGAGACCACTTAAACTTTAACAGACCAAGACCAGGAAATAAAAGCCATTTATAAACCTATAGATGTCCAAGTATTTAGGGCTTTTCAGACAGCTGAGTAACACTAATGCAACGTGATGGCTTTCCAGACAAAAGTGAAGGCAGATTTTAGATTCCTTGTAACTATCAGGCGGGGATAGGACAACCTTTGTTTCATATGATCTCAAAAACATTAAATGTGCTTGAGCTGAAAATTAATTCATAGAACTTAAGGGATTCCTCATACAATATTTAAGTGAGCATTGAAACTGCCATTCGAGAAGGTATATACGTGACTGTACCCACACCAAGAGATGACATGACTTACCAAAGGTCACACAATGAAATCCATGGCAAAAACCGAAAAATAATCACCAATATACTAACACTAGATCTTCTGCTAAAATCATCGCTTCTTTCCTCAGGGATTATTTTTGCCCTACATTACTACTAAAGAATAGATAAAAGTACAGACTTTGCAATGCTAAAGGACTACAGTGATTTCTCAAAGAGCCACCAATCTTACACATTTTTCAAAGCACAAAACCACATTTTAATAAAAATCTAAAGAATCCAGTGATATCATATGTCAAGAATAAACCTCTGTAGGAGATCACATTATGGCTGTGTTCTACATGAACGAAAACTCTACATGTGAACACACACATCTATTGATAGTATGTGTGCTGGAATACTTCACAGACAACATGATGGAGGAAATAAAATAAATTGGAACTACACCCACCTTTCAGGAAAAAAAAGGTACAAAAGGAAAAAAAAAAAACTATGACCCATGCAGAAAACTAGAGGAAAGTCACAGGATGAATAAGAAGTGAGTAGAGATGAGCAGCGTTTAGGGATGTCACAACATTATTTTCCATCCTCTGCTGCACTAGAACAATGCAGCTCTCTACAAGTTTATCAAGATAAAATTTGGCTGTTTTCCAGTCTGTCATGAAATACATTTTACTTCCGTAACTATTAATTCAGTTTCCAATCCAAACTAATAATAATCAACAGTTTAGCATCCTCAAGCAGTACACAGTAACCCATTTCCTTGCACTTTCAGGCTCTGGGCTGGAACGTATGTCAAACTATTCCACACCTTGGTGTCAGCTAAAGAAAAAAGGAAAAAAAAAATTCTCAACTAGCTTAACTCCAACATGCATCTCTTCCACAGATACCTTAGTGTCCTAGAAGAATCAGAACATTGATTTAAATTTTTAATTCTGCAAGAATGCAGAGAGGTATGGACTATGTGATTCTCCTTTCTCTCTCAGACATCAAATTCCCAGATTTTAAGCCCTCAAAGAACAATTTGTTTGCTTTTCTTTCAATAGTTTTTCATTAGTAACTTCTTGCTTCAAAGAAAGACTATATATAGTCCTTCCTCAGCTAGAAGGTATATTCACATCAGGAGAAACCACATCTACAGAAAGCCTGTTGTGAGGGTATAAACTTTAAAAAAATCCAAGGAATTTAAACAAATGTCTGACAAATTAAACTGGTATTCAGAAGGTTTTTTTGATTAAAACCAGTACATGGTTTTAGTCCAGTACACTGAGAAAAGATGTGTATGCAGATTAGAACAAAATATGAGGGCACAGGAGGAAGAAGAGATGTCAAAATTAGCCGACAATAACCTCTAAATCCTGTGGCACAGACAATTTTAATTTCAATACTACAAATTGCCAAGATGTTCCACAATCACACTGTGCAAGCAGCTGGTAAAATCATCCTTATTGTCCTATGGTTATTCACTACCCCAGATGTGAAATCACTACTGAGCTGTATGTGCCTGTTTGGAAACACTCATGTGCCGCTTGCATGGTGTAGCTAAATTGAAAGATCTTGCTCGTGCTGTCATAACTCAACCCGTGCCTGTCAAAAGTGCTCAGCAACTGTGTTCTGCGGTGGAAACCAACTGTGAAACGCACACCCATTCAGGAACCTGGCAGGGAAGGAGAATCTGGAAAAAGCCATTTTTCCCCCCCCACCTGCAAGCTGCACCTTCCCCAAGCAGCAAATAAGTGGCTGCCCGCTACCCCTGCTCTCTGAAAGTTATCATAATCTCTTTTCCTTTTTCAGCCAAAGCTTCTGCAAATCATCTCCCACATTTGAACAAATCCCACAGTGTGAAAGGTAAATAATACTGTGACACCTCAGACAAGTTGGTTTAACAGGTAGCTTGTTACCTGGGAGAGTAAGAGCGTCTGAAAGTCTTGTGGGAAGGAGCAGTGGGGATGGAGTTAGGCTGAGAAAGGGGAGGGGGGTGCTTCGACAGCCCATCTGCACTCCAACCCCAGAGCCGACTGCCGTGATCAGAGGAGAAACAAAAGAGAGAAAACAGAGAAAGGAGAGGGAGAAAAAAAAAAAAGAAACTATAATCTGAGTGGCTTAGTGCTGTCATGCTGCCTTGGAGAGAGAGGAAAAAAATTAATAGAAACAAAATTAAATGAGAATACTCCATTAAGCCCCATAAGTCATTGTTCTGCCCTTTATTATTAATCTCCATTTTTATTCCTAACAAAATGGCATGGTTCACACAAAAATAGTCCCTGCTTGTACTAACCAGTAAATTTTACAAATGGATATAGTCTCTAGAAACAACACTTAAAATTCTCTAAGTGAACAACCCCTTCCCACACATCTGTATTCAAACTCTAAGCGGGTATTTGCAAGCAACAGGATTTCCCTGGAAGAAAGGAAAGTTGGATTTGATTTTATCAGACATCCAAGGTAGCTTGCCAAATTTGTCTCCTAATGCCTCTATAAGAACCTGCAATCGGGCCCTACACCATCAGCAAACCTTTGCAGGGCTTAAGATCTGATCTTATTTCAGAAGAATCAAACCAGAATCAAACTGATCTCAAATACGCAGCAAGCAAAAGTCAGTCTGGAGTGTAAATATATCATGCAAATTGGGGGCTTGGCCCAGGTCTCAGCAGACAAACCTGGATGAAACCAACCTCTAAGTCAATTCAGGCCTCTCATCAAACTTCCACAAGCCCCTTCTGGTTACTGCTTGATCCTGTGGCTTTGAGTTGAGGCATCCATCCCTGTGCCAGTTTGTCTAACCTTTGCTTTTGTCCTGTTCCCTTTATGGTACACAGATTTTCAAAATCATCTTCTAAATGAGAATACAGATGCTTGAGCTAGTGGAGTATTCAGGACACTGCTTTGTTTCTATTAGGTACATTGCCTTGGAAAGTCGCATTTGTGTATACACAAGTGAAAGATATTGCAAGATCAGAAGCGGCAAACCAGTCAAGAATTGCTCCAGTGCAAATAGCAGCAAAGCCAGTTGAAAACTCCTCTGAAGAGTGGTTTCGAGAAATTCACTTGTTAACAGCTATGGGTTTTGATTGCTGGTTATGTGCAACTATTACAGAAATACACCAGACACCCAGACTGCTGACCAGAAGTCTTACAGCTCGGGTCTCACCTACATGCAAACAGGCCACCAAACAATGCAGGCTTGTCCTGATTGTATAAGGTGGGTGGCTTATTTGAATTATTTTTCCATGCCCTGCCTTGCTTAATGAACACGTCAGATTTTATTTTTAATGGTATTTTCTATTGTCAGTGGAAAAACCTGCACATAAGCTTACATAGCCAAATAAAATTGTTAGCTTTTTATTTTTATGCACTTTGTCTAGAGATCTTTTAAGAACTAAATTTATTTTTTTAAATAATTGGAACTAGGCACAGGTTTCTGGGCTACTAATAAAGGCAGAAGCAGTAGGGCAAACCTAGTCATTCGATATTCCTTCAAATATTCCTAGAATTCTAGACGAAAATTCACAACTTGAATGTAACATAAGTTTACAGAAGTTCATTTGTCATTCAGAATGGTATTCTTATACTAGAGGACTTAACAAATTAGTATTTTCCTTTTTGTTGTACTACATCATTTACTAAATCTCAAAAGATATTTTCTGTGTCCAACACAAACTCAAGCCATTTATCTGAGTATTGCCCAAGAAACATTCTTTCCTCTCAGTCAGAAGTCTGGGTTTTCTATTATTTTCAGTCTTCCCAAGTGCCCTCCCCTGCTTTTCTTCTTCAGAAAACACCTCTTTCCTCCATAACTCAGAGACAAAAGATAAAACTGTGAAGCTAAAAAAAAGCAGGTACAAATGCAGAAGTAACTCACAGATGCAGTGGATATGTCCTAGTGATCATGAAGCAGAACTGGATGGAGCAAATGAAAGTAGGAGAAGGAGGGACTCTGCCAAGGCCCTGAGAAAGAACATTACCCTTCTGAAAACACTAACATCAGTGGATACTTAAGCAGATGTTATGATCTGGATAGGTAAATTAGCTATTCACATCAGCAAAGTCCAGTTCAACCTGAACATTCAAAATCTATCCAGAGCATTTAGATACATGCACACACAAAATACACACACACAAAAGGGAAAAAAAAAACAGAAAACAGTCATCTGGAATTCAGCTATGATGGCCATAACATGGGAGAAGTAACGGGACCTTCATTCCATAGCAATGAAGCCCTGCTGATGACTATTGAGGATATTGTTGACAAACCGTAAGTAATACGTGAGAGCAGCTACGCTTAGCAGCATTTTTGTATTCCTACAGGACTCAAACTAGCCTTTCAACACATATCCCAGCCCCAAAGACATATACACCTCTATATATGACTCCTCCAATCTGTGCATCAAGAAAAAATTCCAAGGAAAGTATAATCTTCAAAACCAAAGGTGGCATTAAGAACTGGAGATCATCCTTCAACTGACTGAACTCGGGCTGCCCGCTCAAGACACAGGCATGGACCAGGCAAGCAGGGCCCACACATGGAGCAACCCAGGAAGCAATGGTCATACACAACCTCAGTACAACCCTTTGGCAATGGGTCCCATAAAAATTCAAAGCCAAGCCTAGTTTCAGAGGGCTGCACAAAGAAACTGTGGGAATCTTTATCCTTTTACACTGCTACCAGAATGACTCGGGTATGCTCATTCTCCAAGTTTGTAGAGAGAAAAGTGACATTTTACAACACTGACGAATAGCAAACAACAAGCATTTGTAATGGAAACATGACGCAGAAGCATCTATACCAACAACTGCAATACTGCAGTGTACCCTACTTCCATAATCTGTTAGCACATCTTCCAATGCCTTTTTTCCAAAAGGACAACCACATGGACTCTTCAGAGCTAAATTTTCCCGTGTTCTGTAAGTCAGGACCATGCTCAAACTGTGTTACACATGATATTTTCAAGAACAATGCAGTCCAGCAGAGTATCATAAGCTATTGCCACTGATTTATATAGTACTTGCCACCACATTTTCTACAAATGCTTAAAATCTGCAGCTACTGTTACTGCTCAGAGGTCACTCACCAAACAAGGTACAACTTCTCCCTTTAATATTTTAGAGGGCTTTTACAGCAGCTTCCACCTTCACTTCTCATTGAAGAGTAACTTTTACACATCACTCTTGTATAACTAAATCCAGCAAGGATGCAGGACACACTTCTTGAAAAGACACCTAAATTTTTGGATCAACATTTCCAAGAACTTCACAGAAATTTGAAAGAATGATTGTTTCCTACAGGAAATTCCTGGCCCACTGCATCAGTGGCAGTTTTGGTCTCAACAACTTAATGGCAGAATGCTACAGAATTACATGTCCTCTCTAACTATTCCTTGAGAACATATCACACAGGGGAAAAAGCCTCCAGTTCCTAAACCCAAAATGCTAGAAAACAACAGTAACAAAGTATTAAGTGCATGCTGAATGCTTTAATCGGTATTTTGATATGTGCATCCTGACATCAAGAGCTGAGAAGAATGCAATGTCAAAATGAAAAGTAGCAAGTGAAGTGGCAAAACACAGTTGTGTCCCAATGGCAAAACTCAAAAAGCACGGTAAAAGGTCATGGATTTATAAAATAAGTGCCACATGCAAAACGGGCCAGCAAAGCCACAAGATAACCACAGGGAGACATATCTCAGTTTATAATTTCCCATGACAGAAATCAGCAGGGCAACAATGCTCGAACTAGTCAAAAAGGAAACAACATAGCTGGAACCATTCCACTGAAACTCTATCACTTAATTTCTTAATGAAACCTTTGTTGGAAAAAATAATAGGCAACTCGACCTTGGCTTGCAACCTCTCAGTCTAGTTTTGGATTACAGCAGATTTAGCAGTCACAAAGACATATTTAGGTATCCAAAATTTTCTCAGAAAACCCCATGTGCTCTTCCTATGCTGCTGGAATTAGTATAGCTACTCAAAAAGCCTGTGTTTTTCCCAACACATGTGAACTCACATGTCTAAGTATCACTCCAGACAGGATTTAGCAAGTCACAACAGGGCTGATCAACAGATTTCGGTATAAATTAACTACACTGGACTACGAACTGTAGTCCTCACTCAACACATTTCCTTCTGTCTCTTCCATGACAAAGGGAAGTGACCTCCCATGCAGACAGCAGGCAGACAAGAGCAGCAGCTTTTAAGCTTTCCCAGCATGAATCAAAGCTTGCCCAGGTAACAACCTAATACTTCCCTCCAGCATTTCTATGGTCCCACAGCACACTGCTTAAATTCCTATCTCCTCTGTTCTAAGCTTTTATAGTGTGAAACATGTACATTCCCACTACCCAAGAGTCCATGTTTGCTCAATAAAAGTTTTGGAGCGGACCAATATATTCTACAGTAGCAACTGCAGCTTCAGCACAACGCCTGGTTGCAAAAGACCTGCTGCTCAAAGAATCAGGCCACTATTCTGCTGAGCAGCCAGGAGAGTGACTTGAGAGGTACTCAACATTGAAACACAGTCACCACCTCTGCTTGTACTGCACCCTCACAAAGCTAAGAGGGAAACAGGAGATTCAGTACTTCTCTCAGCAGCACAAACACTATACTACAGTCAGGCAAATTACTGATTTAGGGCAGACCTGAAAAACAGACACCATATGAAACCCTTGACCTGAAAGTCATCATATACTTTGTGATATCTGCAACCTCAACAAGACCTCATTTCTAATGCGACCACTTAATATTACCTTTATTGAACCCACAGATGTGATTCTGGAGAAGGCCTAGTTATGAAAGAAAATTATTATTATAAGGAAAGACATTAAGATTACACAGATAACACGAGGACTGGAACACTGAAGTCAATCACCAACCATGTATTATCATGTTCAAACCCATTTGTTTGGAGCAATCTACTGTAAACTTCTGGTCTTGTTTTTGCTTTCAAAGTGAGTCATTCTGCAAATGTATACACTCTTAATATTTTGCAAGCGGTTTAATTAGCCTGCCGCATTACCTTGGAGACAGTCCACCATGGGAACAGTTGGTAGGTGAAGTTAAGGGGCTGGTTCTGCTGCTGGAGTGCCGGGAAGGAGTCCGACCAAGGGTATTGCTGGGGGAACCCTGGCACAGAAGCAAGAAGACAGAGATTAGCAATGTGTTGCAATGTACAGGCAGAAGTACACAAAAATACAGGTCCAAATATTGCCTTTGTTTGCGCGAGACAAGCTTAATGCAGGTTTGGTTCTGGCTCTTGACCTAAAAATCTGGAGCCATGGCTCATGTAGTCATTAATATGTTCTTTAAGGTACTGCTCTGAGGATAAAGAAAGCACACGTGCACTTTTCTACAATCCACAGTACCTGCAATTTTAACTGCGCAACACATATGGCCTGCAAATACTGACAGAGAAATGGTTTACCAATCCACCAGGCTACCCAGCTTCTCAGACAGGATTTGACAGGCTCCAAAGTATGCAGACCATTACTCTAGCAATTTAGCAATTTAATTATGCAGCTATTTTCCACATTGTCTAAAACATTCTGACTGTGCTTGTTATGAGCATAAGTAAGCAATCTAACTTATCATTTTTCCACTGGCCTGCACAGTCATTTATACCACAGCAAAATGAGTAGAAATTGCTCCCAATTCTGACTGTCTTCACACCAAGTTGAAGGTACTAGAGAATCCAGTCCATTTGCCTGGAAGCCTAATGCTGCAGTTCTAGCTTACACAAAGGTCTACTTGTCCCTGTGGAAGTGCAAATACAGGAGGGCTCAAATTCCAACAAGTTTCACAAGATTTCCACATTAAAAAGACAAAAAATACCCTAATAGTTGCTGCTCTGGGGGAAAAAAGTTTAGAAGCACACAAATCCTCTAACAACATACTGCTTCAGAGAAATAAAAATATGTAAGACCTTCAGGTAAAACCGAAAGCTAAGGTAATAGGAGTAGACTGAGGAGACCTTGTAGGTCACGTCAAAGATCCTGCAAGCCTCTTAGTAGACAATATATCTGTTACTAAACTGATTTCAATCGTAGTGGTAAGCCCAGAAAATCTGTGGTATCAGGATCTGTGTTTTAGACAAAAGGTCATTACTGGCAAGATTTTCAAAAGCACCACCAACTTGAAAGAACAAACCCCACCAACTTTCATGCTCTTCTCAGTAACAGTTCTTTTTTAATCTGTACTGGTTGTGACTATATTAAAAATAACTGGTTTTTGTTTTAATGGTCCCTATAAAAGCAACATCAAACAGAAGCCTCTGCTGCCATATTGCTTCAAGACAACAGTTACAGATAATTCATGCTACTGAACATCTGCAACAGCTTATCAATGGTCTGCTGTCTTGCGAGCTCTTCTGTTTGCAACGACAGGGGCCACTCACCACACTGGTGTTACTGGAGTTCTTGAGGTGGTTGTGCAGGAGCTTGGTAGCACCATCCTGGAATGTTTTTGGCAAGGCACCAAGTAACATGGTAAACTCCGGAGTGTTCAATTCAAAGAGAGAAATCAGGACTATTTGTGCTGCCTGAAAAGAAGAACAAGGAAAAGACCATCAGTTTTTATTCTTTGAGAAGAGTACGCGTTCTGTTTGTTGGTAAAGATCCTTACAGTACACGATATGTGCTTCATTCAAAAGGACAACTCACACACTAGACAAGTTTTTGATACATTCCTTGTGATACATCATACGGAATTGCTAACTGCTACAGTTAACTTTTTAGTTCTTAGAGCTTATAATGTACTTTTGCATTTATATCATCATTAACTTCTCAGATGTGAAGCGTACAGCTATTCACAGCTAGTGAGAAAATCTTACAATCTTCCTGTCCAGCACATATTTCCATCAAACATGTTACTGCAAAAATTTACAGGAAACAAATAAAACCAAAAGCTCAGATAAGTATGAAGAATCTAGGACTGTGATTTGTCATTCCCATGCTTTCTATTTTAAGTGCAAACGGGACTAGTTCTCTTCCCACCCAACCTCTCCTCTTCCTAAGGATCTGACAAGTTCATTTAATCAGTCAATCCCTGCTTCTGTTTTCCCACCTCTCCTTGCAAGTCTCACCACTGAGGCTGTTTCAGCAACAGAAGACTCCATCTCACATGGAAGATCTACTGGGATGATGAGAGCCACCTCTCTCTCATCCGTGGACAGGCTAAACCTCACTGGGATGATGAGAGCCACCTCTCTCTCATCCGTGGACAGGCTAAACCTCACCAGATTCCCTAAATTTAATAAGTGAAACCAGGGTACCACTGAAACAAACAAGAAATTTACCATTAATTTCACTGGACGGGGTTTGCCCTATCTGCCAGAACAGGATCCCCCCTAATTCCACTAGCAAACATACACCACTGTATATTCTGCTGAACTAAAACAATGGAATCAAATGGGAATGGAAGCAGAATAAATCACATAGTGCAGGTCTGCAAGAGTAATTAACGTCACATGTTCCTAACTAGAATTCACCAGCAGCAAAAACCTTGTGTGGACTGCACTAATAATTTTTTTCCCCTGCCTTTGCCTTGAAAACATACAAAAATATAAAAACTGATTAAAAGAACAACAAAAATGAAGCAATGATGAAGGACCTCTGGTGGTGTGCAGCACCACCTTCTCCTATGGGGGTGTAGCCATTGATACACCAACCTTCCAAACACATATCTGGATACAAAGCAGTGGCTTAGGCTCACAAAGTAAGAAGCAAAGCTACACATGCTCTTATTTTGGGACAGCACACATACAGACTTAGGAGGAGCAGACACTTGTGTTTGCCCCTTTCGGAAACTTTCTAGAACTTCCTAAAAACGTAAAAGAACTTTAAAGTGGGTAAAAAATTATAATTCACTGCTGTGGCAATAACTGTACATTCATTGTTCTCAAATTCAAAGGAGGAGTTCTTAGTAATGTGTTTGTAAAGTTGCAATAATTAAGGATATCTACAGTTCCCTCTGAAGTGGAATCCTTTAGCAGATAACAAACTTGGGTACAAAAAAATCCTTTCATAGTGGAAGGGAATGAATGTTTCAGTGTGCAAACTTCAATTCAAGCTATACTGTTCCTTCTGCTCATCAGCCCCAATTTGCAGTAACACAGCTTTACAAATAAACACAATTTCCATCCATGAAAGTTTGGTAAGTAACATTCTTTTCATACGACCAGCGAAAAAACTGAGGCACACAACACTCAATGGGTTTCCAAGGACTGCAGCAAACAACAGGTCTTCAGACTCTTCATTCCAGATGGATTATGTTACCTCCTGCCAAATCTCTGACTTGAACATAAACACAGTATGTCATTACTCACTTCACATTAAAGATCTAAGGATGAAAGAAGCGAGGAGATATTTTTCCCCGTGCCTTTCTTAACTCCATACTCTACCCTCCTCTGACCTGAAGTTTTGGGCAACTCTGCCATGAAGCCTGCCTGGTATCCAACAAGGACGTGTATTTCTGTCCATTTTGATCCAAGAACTTTTAAGTTTTCACCAGCATAGTATTTTCTGTAATAAAAATATTACTGCAAACAAGAAATCTCAGAAAAACAACCAGCATGTTGAGATGAATGCAAAGTGACAAGTCATGCCAAAGCTCACTCCCGTTTGTGAATGGCATGCACATCCCGGGTGGTTAGGAAGTGGACATGCAGATCTTCTGTGTCAGAACAAGCAGATCTCATTCATTGAGATGATAAAAAAAAAAAAAAAAAAAAGGAAAATTGATCAACACGGTTTCCAGGTTGAGAGATTGCTCAGAGATTAGAATATCTGGAGATATCAACTGGTAAGTCAGGAGCTGCCCAAGGTACAATGATGTGGGGAAGAATTTCATATACCTTTGTCCCACACATCTCCCATTGATGGGTTAGAAATAAGGCCATCCTTGGAGACCACTTAAGTAAATAGAGCAAAACACACGCAAGAGCACACACACTCTGGAAGTACCTTTCTTATGTACTAGAGGGGTTTAAGATGCATCTCATAGACCTGAACAAAATCTTCACCGAAGCTCCTCCAGGGACTTTGTGACCCTGTGGCTTCACTTTGAAGCAGAGTTATCTAATTGGTACACTTTAACCCAGACACACAAACACTGATAGCACAGACATTGCACTAGAGTGTATCTGAAGTATCTGAAGGAAGTTGCAGCTCCCAGAAGTCACTTCCATTTTGTTGTTTTGTCTTTAATGAAAGCAGGACTGCATCCCCCCTCTCTCTTTGCACAAAACACATCTTGTTTACAGGAGTGTTTGCCAGTATTCTGTGTACACAGTGCTCTTCAGTAGCTTTGCTGTTGCCTGCAAATAGGTCATCAGGCTTTGAATGGAGCACTGAGCAGTCACTCACAATGCCTACAATCTTATGTGGCCTGAAAGAAAGCAGACCTATAGTATACGCTTTTTGAAATAAAGCCAAGTACCACTACAGCCTGGGAGTGGTGCTCCAGTAAAGCTCAAAAGCACCACTAGAGCTACACGGGGTTAACCTTAGCTGCGTTCTTTTTAAATAGTCCTCAGCCATTCAGCTGCACTTCTAGGCTTATTTCAGGCAAAAGCCATTCTTTGAAAGCTCAGCCATGATTTCCTATTTAAGATTTAACAGACAAAGCTCTTGGTCCCTGCTACCATAAAGTCAAGAACACTGTTACCACTGACCTCAAAAGCTGGAAGGTCCATTGAAATCATATTTATAACATGCTCCAAGTTTTACTCTTGCAATACCCCCTACTTCTAATACAGTTAATTTTACTTCAGTAATGAAGAGCACCAGGAGCAGCATTTCTACACTTTTCTAATAATAGTTAGATCTGCATACACTTGATAATCCTCTAAATTTAATTTATCCAGCACACATGTATCTAGTCAAAGGACATCTTTTACAGATAATGTTTCTAATACTTTTAAATCTGTTGATATTCAGCTTGTGACAAACCAGAGGACATTTTCATAATCTCAGAGTCATTGGTCATTTCTGAAAATCTTGGCCCTTGCTTCATTAGATTACTCAAGTAGATAAATTCAAAGCAAGCAATAAAAACTTATTTCTGTACACAATGTACAAACATTCTCCATGCGACACTCATGCTTGATGATATATAGTTTGAAGGAGGAGTAATATCTTAACTTTCCCTTGCCTTTGTGTCCCTGTGCCATTAGTGTGGAACACTAATCCATCTCCTTTCAGTGACATATAACGTAGACCTCACAGATTATCTAATCTTAATGAAGCAGTTCTCTGCTGGCTTGATCTGGAGAAACTCCAGTGACTTCAAAGACTGAATATGCTAGTGAGGGGGGGTCTGGCTCCACATCAGGTTCTTGAATCACTTGCAAATGATCACTTATGTAATTTCATTATTTTCCTTATAACAATGCAGTGAGGGATCAGGTTCCACAAGTCAATAGCAGCTCCCGAAGTTTCACCCTTCGGTCAATCCAATTCATGCTGCCCAACGGTGTTAGCTGCTAAAGGGACACAAATGCTTTATCATCTTTTTTGTTTTCACTAGACAGTGGGTGTTGGTCAGATTTATCAAAATCAGTAACCTCTGCAACTTGGCTGAATTGTAAGTCTCTTTGAAATGGTTTGGGTTCATTAAGCAAAAAGGTCAAGGCCAACTGGAAAAATCCATTTATTTTTAGAGAGGAAATGTGGACAGGTACCTAAGCTTAATACAAGCACCTGCCTTATGACTGCTGCTGTCACTGGTCCAATAGATCAAGATGGTTGTCTGAACTATAGGAAAGCAGCTTTCAAGCTACTCAAACTTCTGTTGGTGATGGGCTCATGACACTGGCAGCCCCATAAAAGAAGAGGACCTCATACCATCATTGCTTATGAGGGACTACAACAAGAGTTAACAGAAAAGCACACTAAAGCCAAAAATTACTTCACAGACAGACACACTTTTTTCAGGCTCCCAGTCAAGTTCTCTTAACACAACTAGACAGTTGAGTTGAGACTGCAAACACGATTAGTGTGATTAGTGCACAAGGCTTTTAGTCTACCTGTTTACATTTCTCTTCCAAGTTTCCTTCACCGGGCCCTGAGGAAGCTGTAGTTGTCCTAGCTGGCAAATCCTCACCCACCCAACTATGCATGGTCTGGGTTTGACAAACAAAAAGTTGATATTACTTAGACAACGCATAGATTTCAACTACATCATCTAAACAGTACACATGCTATCTTCTTGCAGAAGGTTTATTCAATTGCTTGCTTAATTTCAAGTAACAAAAAGCCTTAAAAATTGATTTAACCAGCAGAGCATTCCTTTCAGCAGAGGGCAGCACTGTCTCAAAATTAAATTCAGCCACAACTCTCAGGCTTTCGGATCATCTCTTAGTTCTCCTACAAGGCTTTGCTTTGGCAACCTCCCAATGGCCTCTAGAACCACTTGAAAACCTCTGCTGAGGTGCAGAGCCTAGGCAATGCTGCACTGAGGTGGCACTCACATCTGGCCTGCCAGGAGCAGGGGAACAGCTGCTTGCATCTGTCCGCACCTATCATCGCAGACATCTCTAAGTTCAGAAGAAGAAGCAGTTAGGAACTTGCAAACTCCTGACTACAGTCTGGGCATGTCTGATAGACCAACACTGTCTACAAATACCTTTTATCATGTGCTTGGTCTGGGGAAGATCCACTCTAACATCTACTCACTTTTGACAAATATAATCAAATACAGATCCACTGAGATCAAGAGGCAGCAGGGACACACTAGGCAGCTTGTATTAGGACACATGGGAACAGGGCAACGCTTTGATTCTTCTATGAGCGTACCTGATGTTAAATGAGTTAATTCACATCTACTGCAGCTGTTTGCAGGCTCTAAACAAGTGTTAAGTGTACTTTTCCAGTAGACAATTAAGCTCGCACTAAGCTAACAAACTCTATCAAACCAAACCTCCTGCTTGCTCCTTTTTCAGGTCTAGAATCAGATGAGTATGGACACCCACATTACTGATATGGTAATGTGAAGCACAATGGCTTCATCATCATCTAAGCATGTCAGCTTAAGCACATATACAGTTTTCCCAAAAGGCTTCTACTAGAATATGCTGTTTACATCCACATCCTGAAAAGGAAAAAATTGTTTAACAGATTTAAATACAGAATTTGCGCACAGATTAAATCCACATTGCTATTGTATGTTGTACAGCATACACTATATCATAAAAGGTTTTTAAAAGTCATGGATGGTTGCATTACATCTGTCAAAGGCATCTCAAATAAGTACCAGGAAAACTATGCAGCGCTGAATCATCACATATTCAGATTACTGTTCTGTAATAGATAATAGCTACTCCTTACCCATGCTGTTCTTTTGTGACCTGGGCACAGCAAAGATCGTGTCAAAAATGTTGATTGTTTCTAGAGAGACAGATGTTACCCCAGAAGTCAAGCTGATGAAGGCCAGTCTGAGCAACTTTGCTCCTCACAAAACTGCATTTGTTGCAAAACCAGGTTTCAGGACTAGAAATAAAGGTTACATTTCACTAACAACTGAGAATCTTTCATTATAAACCTGGTATGATGCAAGTCTGAATTCTGAGGGGGAAGCTTCCACATATAAGCTAAGAAAGAAGAAAAGCTACTGAAGTGAGATGGTTTGTACTGAAAACATGCATTTTAATCCGCACAGAGTTTTGAAATGCTAGAATAAGCATGGCAGACATCCATCACAGTGCAGAAAAAACAGCCTGTGGTCTATTCATTGGATGGCTCTACAATTCATGATGTAAGTATCGCCTCTAATCTCAATTTTCAAAATAGATACATCACCTGTACCTATGTAGGTATGTGTTTATTTAAATAAATGGCATGTACATAAACATATTATGCATAGACCCATAAACATGAGTTAGATATTTTGTGAAGCAATTTCTTCTTATCTCGTATTATCATGTCCTAGCTCTGACTGTTTCAAGCAAATTGAGAAAATGTGCTTCTATTACAAACTGCTTTCAATTCAAAGGATACTAGAAGGCTGTACAAAGTGAAGAGATTAATTTTAAGGAAGTCTACCCCAGCACTAAGTTTCCAACAAGCACATGATGATTTTCTGTCCACTAATGTTGGGAAAAGCCATCTTCCTTACACTGTGTACAGTAAAAACATTTGGGCTCTCATAGCTCTCTAGCATCAAATTCAAAACAAACAGAAAACAGCAGCTACTATTTTGGAAACACAGCTAGGACACAGAGATCCTTTTCGTCATAATAGCATTAAATCAAGTAAGCACTGAAGTCCACCAAGTGCCATTTTTGATGTATTACACTATTTTTCCTAACACTATGTTTAAACACTTGAAAGGAGTTTCTCTGTGCATTTAGGCTGATTTTGGCTTCTTTAGGAATATCTTTTGGCTAAAAGGCTGACCCTCAGCAGTACAGACACAGCCCTATTTAAGACTGAAATGAAATCCTAAGGCCTGGTTCTCTGTTAACTTGGCTCTTCACAGAATCCATGAGACACACAAATCTGGTGCAGGAATATTGCAAGAGTGCTAGAGAAACCTCTGACCCAGAAAGACACGGGCTTGCAACTGGGGAATATTAAAACAATTTGCTATTCAAAAGCACTTCTGCAAACATCCTCTTTACCACCGTGTCCTGGGTTAAGCTAAGACAGAGTTAACTTTCTTCATAATAGCTAGCAAGAGGCTGTGTTCTGGATTTGTGCTCAGAAGAAAGCTGATAAAAAGTGATGTTTACGCGGCTGCCAAGGTCCTTCAGCTTCCCTGGCTGTCTGCAAACAGGAGAAGCTGGGAGGGAGCACAGCCCCAGTTACTAGCCCAGGATTTGATTCTTAGGTTCAGGATTGAGACCCAAAGTGGCCAATAATCTATTTCATAACATACACGTCATGCCCAGTATATACGTGAGGACCCTCCGGAAGATCGTCCCTTTTGGTTCCAGATCTCTCTGGCTCTGGGTCATCTGGCTCCAGGTGGTCGCTCTCCCAAGGCCTTCCCCCCCATCCAGGTCAGCTCTGGGTCTGGGACGCTCAGACTGTTATCTCCGTTCCATGAGTGCGGTTTCAGGACTCTCCCTGCTCCGGGATCATTAGCTGGGAACAGGCTGAGCCTTGGTCATCGGGTGGGGGGGCAGTATCACTGTGTATCACTCATTTGTATATCTGTATACAGTATTATTTTCAATATTATTGTAGTTTAGTTATTAAATTGTTCTTATCTCAACCCACGAGTTGTTTTTTCCCTTTGCCCCTTTAATTCTCTCCCCCATCTTCGGGTGGGGGGCACTGGGTGAGCAGGTGTGCATGAGTTGGCCCCCCATCACACACTGCTACTGTAACAGGCCACGACCAACAGTCTCTGTTGCCCAACATCAGTAAAGATGAACGATGCCATTTCAGCTCCCTAAGTCTTTGGGAGTACTTTTACAGTGAAGCTTCTGTCTCAGAGTTGCTCAAGTCAGCCTGATGCTAGATGGAAAGTTAAAGCTCCAGGAGGGATTTCAGAGAGCTCATGCCATCACGTTACAAAGGAACCCAATTTAATTTCCTCAGCAGTGCTGCTTTCTTGTCTTGTCACTGGTCCTCCTACAGACATCACAGCAATATTTTATCCAAACTTGCTCTGGGCTTTATTGATAGACATGATTTCTTTATCAAATTCAGACTATCAAGAAATGAAATCTAGGACTACTAGCTGAAGAAGTACACAGATCTTCACTGCCTGTTTAAGCATATCAAGAATTCGCTGACCTGCAGCTTTCTCTCTAAAATCTTCCTTGTTGTCCTGGTTTCGGCTGGGACATAGTTAACTTTCTTCAGAGTAGCTAGTGTGCGGCTGTGTTTTGGATTTGTGCTGAGAAGGCAGCTGATAACATACTGATGTTTACAGCTGCTGCCAGGACAGTCAAGGACTTTTCACCTTCATGCTTTGGCAGCGCCTCCAGGTGCAAGAGAAGCTAAGAGGGAGCATAGCCCATAATTGCAGGCCTAGGATTCGACCTTAAGTTTAGTACTAAGGCCCAAATTGGCCAATGGTATATTCCACATCATGCCCAGTATATAGATGAGGATCTGTCTGGAAGTTCTCGCTCTCAGGGTTGTCTCTCTCTCAGTCAACTCTTGGTCTCTTTTCTGGGATTGCAATTTCAGGACTCTCTGCTCCAGGATCATTAGCTGGGAACACACTGAGCCTTGGTCATCAAGAGGTAAGCAGTTGCACTATGTATCACTTGTTTGTTATCTTTGGACACCTCTAGACTACACCTGCCACCCAGTGGTGCCAATCCAAGGAGGGCCCTACCCCTTGGTAGTCTGAGGGAGACATCATCTTCATGCAAATCACAGTAACACTAGAATTCTCCTGGGCTTTTTGATTCATTGCAATGGTTCTAGTTTCTTACCAAGACTCATCCACTGTCTGTACTCAAGAGCAACTTGGCCAAACTCAGTAATGAGAGGGACAGTTGAAAGAAAAAGTTTTCCTAGTTACATAAGTGGAAGGCAGAACACGATGTACACGTGACACGAGGCTGTCCATAACATATAAAAACACATTCAGGCTTGTAAAGTAAAACAACCACAGGAATGTTTCATCAACAGAGAAGCCAGTCAAGATATCTGGCACAAAGGAAAAATGTCTTCTTCCCTGAGATTACTAGTCCAAATGACAATCAGGCAATACAGATCTTGTTATTTATCATTAAATAATTATAAACAGAGCTTGGCTGATTAACAAGACAGTAAGCAATATCACTGGCCCTTCACCTCAGAAGGCATCATTCCCCTTCAGCCTGTACAAGCTAAGATCCTGTGTGCCCTCACAGACAACTCCAGCCCCTTGAATGCTGAGCACTCATGTTTAATAAAAGCTTCCATTCACCCGAGCCTTGGACATGAAGCTGCTTCAGGCTCTGGTCTGAGTCAAATCAGAAGCCTCATTTTAATTTCCATTCTCAAAGCGATGGCTCTTTTCCAAGATCAAAGTATTTTCCCATGCAGAGCCCAAGCCTGTCATCCAAATTCAATAAGCACTTTACCTACGTAAGGATTGCACAATAAATTTGCTGGCAATATTAATAACCTGGTGAAGTTACTGACTCAAGTTCTCAGACCAGCAATCATGGTATCTGCATTGCCATTTTGTGTTACTTTTCAGTGTGGTAATTAACCAGCTTTTGTAAAATTATTTAATCAAATCTTATAAATTTTCCAGAGAAAAATCAGAATTGACGCCCTGCTACAGAGAAGAATAAACCATGGCAGAGGAAAGTCAAGTGCATCACACAAGGTTAGATGCTAGTACAATCAAAATTAGAGCTCAGTTATCTGAAATCCTGATCTGTGCCCTGCCTATCGATAAATTCCTCTTGAGGAAAAAAAGTGATGAGACAGCTGATTGTGCAGAAATTATCCACTTGCACTGGAACCACATCCCATCCAAGTCTCCATGCAATTCTGTGTGACCTGTTCCTACCCAATGGCTTCTGTTCAGCGCAGAGGACAAGTGTCTCTCACCTTTCTTCTACTACTGCTTGTAGGAAGTAAATCCTAACTTGAATGCAGGGTAAACACCCGTTAAGTATTAACGACCTTTAAAATGTGACATTTACCTGTAACACACTGCGGATCACCTTATTTTAAACACAAAGCTTGACAATAATTTTGACCGTACGTAGTTCATGGCTGCTATGAGCAGCTTAAATGGTTTCTGCCCTGAGGGGGAATCACGACATTTTGTCAATAATACTCTGTGATATCAACTGTATGCTCCTTAAAGTACATCATGTTTTTCTTGCGATAACAGACCTTATGTTTAGCTACAGATATCATTCCATACAAGAACACAAGCTGTTTTATGCACAACAGCATTTCCTTTGAGTAAATGTCTTTCTGATTTTACTAGCTATAAAACATGATCTCTAGTTCAAGTTAGGTGTCAGGTGAAATGTGCTTATTAGATGTACTCAGTCATCATAAACATACGCAAAGTTTATTAATAAAGTTGTATCATTCAGTTTGAAAAAGGTCTTTGGACTAAATGCCACTTTTTGTTCTATTTTTCTCCAGTGCCTTAACACTAGAGGGCTGGGACCTCCATGACCATCATACATATAGTGAACAGCAGTAATGGACAGATGATCACTAATAAAAGGATAATCCCACTATTGACTGAAAATATAACCCACTTCTTGAAAAGGCTAATTGCCATGTGCACACAGCAGCCACATGCTTTCCCCCCTGACAGAGGTCATTTATATATTTTACCACCAGCACGAGCAAGCTTGTTTTACCTGCATCTGCTCAAAGGTAAAATCCAGCCAGAACAGCATGGCCATCACACACACAGATGCTACTTGCATTAAGGTTGCATTCACCAACTCACATCTAGGTGACAACCACACTGGCTGCAGGACTGCATTTCCTGGGGACAGAGTCCCTGCCTCCGCTCTGTGAGCGGCTGAGCACCAGCATTGCCGTGGAAGAGTACGTGGACCAGACTATGGCAGCCAAGACTCCTCAGTACCAAAAATAAAATTTGCTCTTGTCAGCTTGCATGAGCTGAGTTGATTGCACTGGTGGTCTCAAATCCAGATTCTATTGAAAAATTACCATATTTTACACTCTTAACAGGCCTCATGCAGTACTTTGACCATTTGAAGACTGAATTGGTTCTTCCCCCTCTCCCCTGTAACCTCAACTGCTGCCTCCATTTTTAGGTTGTGACAAGGTTTACAATGCACAGTCTGGTCTGCACTTAGAAAACCTCAGATCTTGAAGGCCACTGTAATACCTTCCCTGAGGGCAGAATCTTCTGATCTTTAAAGAAAACCATCTTGATATAAAAAAAGATACTTTTTCCCCAGGTTATAGTCTCCAAAAAAGAAGAAAATTTTTTTAATTATGTTCTTCAGAACATTTCACCTGAGTTGGCCCTTGATAATCCAGTTCGTTACTGCATAACGAATTTAATAGTCTGTTAACTACAGTCCTGACTGAGATAATGGCCAATGATTGCTTATAAATCCTTTGCTGCAGTGTTTCTTCTAAAGCCCGTGGTTTGTACCATGTTCTTAATAAAATCATAGTACAGCAACGGTATGATGAAATAAAGATCACCTGGGCATTCATTTTTAGTAGCCTAAGTTAGCTTAACTGTTTAATAATTTATTTGAAAGCTACAGGCAACAGAGTCAAATTCAAGTCACATGCAGGTTTAATAAAAATAAATTTAGATTCAAGTAATCTCTCCTCAGCTCCCACGGCACTTGCTCGGGTGGAGTTTGCTCAAAGTTTTGCTCAAAGACTTGCTCTGCAAGTCTTGAAATAGAAAGAAGGAAGGACACCACACTGAACACCTGCTCCCCACATCCCACAGCTTCACAGCCAACTTTTTCAGCTGCTACAGATACTCTTCACTCAATTCTGCATGCAGCAATGATGACCCCTAATGGTGGAATGTTTCTTCTGCTGAGCAATATGCAGAGATTTCGCTTTTTGATATATATTTCTACTTAAATTACTTACAACTCCCTCTCACAGACCACCAGCAGAGTAAACCACTCGAGGATTATTTGAACTGTAACAGAGATGCAGCTTCTTTGCCTGTTTAATTCTTTCTGACTTTATACAGGGAAGCATCAAAATGGAAATGCATGTTCCAGATCTCAGTCCAGAACTTAAGTCACCTTTTTTCTCTGAGGCAGACTATCTTGCAGAAACAAATTTCAGACACACCAGTGTGAATAATCCCTAGAGAAAGTCTTCAGAAAAGAGGATGAGACATTTCTCTCTAGACCCAATCAGCTGCATGCCAGAAAGCAAACAGCATGCACCCAAAAATCTTCTTTGAAGCCTTGTGTCAGCTATCAGATAATGCTGCAGTTGCATCACCTCTGATACCCAGTGATCTTTCTTTCATCAGAATCAAATAATCACTAATAACAAAAACAATTTTCATATTTCCAAAGTTATAAAATAGTTATTCTAGTATGTGTTCAACATTTTAAGCTCATGTAGGGCGTAGAAATCTCATACAATTTTTACATTCTGAAATGCTTAAAGTTGGATGATTATTTTTTTTTTAAATCCAAGTATATCTCAAAGCCTTTAACTCCTACTGGAATCTATTTCTACATCTGGGCTGGGAAAAGAAGGTAATTTTAAACTGCATTACAGATGCCAGGTACATAAAACTAAGTCTCACTTTTCTCTTGGGAGAGATGAGTATCACTATCTGCCCATTTTAGCTTGCCTGACACTTGCATCTACAGCAAGATAAAGAACAAGGTAACTGTATTACCCAGGGCTGACCTAAATGTGTCAGTTTTTTCCAGGTTGAGATAAACACACAGCTCTTAAAAGAAAAGAGTTGAGAGCCCTGGCAGTTTACTGATTTGTTTACTTTCTTTTAACAATATTATACCACAGAAGTTGTGCTAGATTTTATTTGAATCTACAAAGCACAAAGACTTCACTTAAATAAACAAAAGCCTAGAGATATTTCCAGATTGCTCAAGAGAAAGCACACTTTCAAACTATGATCTCTTTTTGCATGGTAATAGTAGTTAAAAGTCACACAGCTAAGTACCTATTAGGAAAAAGAAATATATGAAGACATGCTTTGGAAAGGTGAAATTTGGCAATTCAGTTTGGACAGTAAGATATGTAAAATCCGTTTTTTTTAAATTAGAATCTAACCACTGAATTTTTCATTACCTTTATGACCCATATTGGTTCGTTTGTGTTTTCATTTTTTGGGCTTTTTTTTTTGTTTTGGTTTTGTTTGTTTGTTTTTTGAAGAACAGTAATTACTGCAAATGCTTCATCATCTGAGTTTACCTTTCTCACATCCGAGCTCTTTGGTTCTTTTGTCCAAGTTATAATTCTAGATACAGCAAGTCTTGTCTCACTGGAGTTCACAAAGTCTGTTGGATCCATCTGTCTTGCCAAGGACTCAATATACTTCAGTATAGCAACTTTCACCTGAGAAGTTAAAAGGGATTTGTTAATCTCATGAGCTGGCAAAGATGGACCTATCCCATAATAAACACATACCACTACAGATTGACAAGACCTGCATCACATTGGGGGGGAAAAAAAAAAATCCCTGTGACACAGCTCTATGTCATGTTTCAAAAATCAAGAGCAACTTTCTACCCAGGACAAATTTTGTGTAGCATGACTGGTATATCAGAACCGGCTTGAAATACGTATGCCTGCTTGTGCATTTGCATAAGCAAATCAGTACTCCACCTTCTTGTTGCCACCAGTGGTTATTGTTCCAGATGCCAAAACACAGCTTCTGGTTTCAAATCAAATGCCTGCTGGTGGAGTCTCAAAAGATTCAAAATTTGGGAGACTGAAGAAAGAACACTCAAGTAATTTGTCATCCTGTATACTCCTGTCTCTGGAAGACAAATGTGCATGACTTCCACAATCTAGTGTTCCTATAGCCTTGCAAGAGCAACCTCCTGAAAACAGTCTGCACAACAGTATTCCCTTGGGAGGATTCAGTAACAGAAAGTTCTGATGGTTTTGTGTCCAAACCCTACACATGCTATGCCTGATCTGTGCAACAAGCACTTAAGGTGTGCCTGGGGTCCCAACTTCCCAGCAGTTCAGACTGGGTATGGTCCCTTCTGTCCTGCACAGCCAGGCTTCCTTCCCATCAAGACCAGGGTGAAGAGGAATTTTCCATGTCTAAACTTCATTCTAATACATTCCCGTGTGCCTAAAGCCCAACTCTTACTGACTTGTGATGAATCATAGTGTCCTATTTCAAAGATATTTAGGTTTATTAAAACAGAGAACAAGAGTATTAATCAAAGTTGCCAATAACATTCTACGTCATGCAGATACTTACAATTAGTTATCTTGCAATGAGTTCTATGCTTTACAGTATGCCTGACATGGCAAGCTAAGACAACCATGTTGATGCTTAAATGAAAAGGCTTTTGATACTGACCTTCAGGTTTGGTGTTTGGGTCTGATCTACTATAAACCTCATCAAAATGTTAAATTGTTGATCAAATGGAAAAGAATCCCTGTCCAAAGAAAATAAAGGCAAAAATTTAATACAACTTAAATTTTCAGGACTAAATTAACTCAATACATTAAAGCTTACACAACAGATTTCAGCATGTATCATGTGTTTCTTCATCTTTATCATCAAACAGAGAAACTCCAAGTCTAAGGATTATCTGATTATTGATTTAATACTACCAAAACCTGCTAAATCAATACCTTTATACACCATTACTCTATTTGCTCCCTGTACATTTATCCAGCTTTTGGCACACCTGTCCCTTCCTTCTTCATTTCATGCTGTGCTTTGTTCCCTTATGTCTAGTAGCAGACTGGTTCATCCCTTCCTCACAGTTCACACCCAGTTTTGATTTTTCTCCTCTTTTACCCTCCATCCATCCTGTTTTCTCCTGGATTGTTACTACTTCTTTCTTAATTTTCCTATTTCCAGGAGGAGCTGGACTTTATTGTAACAGTGTTCTGTGCTGGACATCCTTAGGAAAGGACATGGACTACAGAACCACTGCGCACATTGCAATAGCATTCAAGGTCTTATCCTGACATTACTGTTATCTGCTGTTCGAACATATGAAAGATGCTCTGAACTTTGTGGTAAAGCATCACTCATACTCCAAATACTGCAAATATATAATCAAAAAGAAAATTTATATCAAAGCATATGCACACCAAAAAAACAAATTAATTAATCAGTTACACATTTTAAGTGTTACGCTTTCAAGTTACCTATTTAGAAAAGAGACGGGCCTTTTTAATTCAATGCTTGAAATATTGTGACATAACTTCGTTCTACTTTATTCTGGTATTCATCAAGATTGAGTCCTCAAAATATATGACATTATTGGCTTTCCAAAATGTTCATCAGATGCCTCCCTGTAATTCTGTAAAAATCTGCACACCACCTGCCAGCCGAGTACTTTACCTGGTGACATCCAGAGCTTTTTGAACTTTTGCCTGCACAGACCCCAGCAAATCTGCTCCCATTTTCTTTAGCAACTGTGTCAGGAGAACAAAAAGCCAATCCTGCAGGTCATCTTTGTGAATTATGATGAAATCAACCAGGGTTTCCAGAAACATGCTGAAGACCTATAAACAAAACAACTGTCACAAAAAGGAATACCATGCTTTAAATAAAAATAATCAAAGGGGAGGGGTTTACAATCTGAGTCTTAGGATGATTTCGTTATAGACAGTTTAATGAATGAATTTTAGTGACTACATTCCTCTAGAAAAAAAAAATCAGACAAGACACTTCTAGAATGTGTCGTATTAAAATACCACATGAAACAAATGAAGGAAGGGGGTAGAATACACTTACTCTCTGTTGTGAATTCCACGGCAAAGCAGGCCATGCAACAAAACAAACCACTCATTAGCACACACAGTGATCAAGACTGGTTGTTCAGATGCAGCTTGTCAACGGATAAAAGATGCATTCATTGAAAGTTTACATTTTCTTAAAACACAATTCCTCCTCAGAGTTACTTAAAACATTATATGCTTTGGATTAGATGCAGTCTCCTCACTCATGAAAGTAATGTGTTTATATATGTTTATACATAACAAAGTTTACATATGTGTAACACCACAACTAATGAGCTGGTAGCAATAATCCTGCCAGAGCAGTGCAGATGACAGATCACTGCTGCCACAGAGGAAATACCTGACTCCAGTGTGCAATAAACCCTCGCCTTACTCAGAAATCGGAAATATTTTGCAAACAAATAGCTACACTTTCACCCTTTCCATAACACATGCTGAACCTCTGAGAGGCAAAACATTAAGACCTTACAGGTAGGAACTGCCACACACGACGAGGCCCGTGGGATACCTGGTCCAGACTAAAATTATGGCCAGAAATGCACACTGCAAGCAAGACCTGTGACAAGCAACTGTGCCTGCCCAGGGGACTTCCACCTTACAATCGCTTATTAAAACTCGTTTACCAAGTGGTCTGAAGCACAAATATTTATACAACTTATTCTTTCTCAAACTGTATTTAACCCAACAGCAGATGTTTTTACTCAGCCATTACTGGTTTCCTCAGGAAAGGGCATGAAACTCCTATTTCCCAGCTCCCTGCTCCCACTTACCTGTTGACAGAAGACCACTGGGTCTGGACATGCCTGTGGGCCCAACCTCCCCATTCCCCAGTCTGCCTCTGATCTGTAAATTCATGCCACAGCTTTTAGCTTCAAAGGTCAGTATTATAAAGGAGGCAAGGTAGCTATATTAAAGGCTTTATTTATTTATGAGAACAGTATCTTGGTGAGACTCCATATTGCTCCCAGGTATACAGAATACACAAACCCCAGTGACCAGGATGCTGAACTATGGCTCATTACCCTTCATGGACCTCACTCTGCTGTGCATCACCAAGATGCTCCCTAGAGAAGTACAGATAAACCTGAACCTCTCGCTTCAGGAGACAACATCTGAAAGGCATTAGGTTGCTTCTCGGGAAGCACAGAATAACTAGCTTCTAGCAATATAAGGGAGACTGAGACATATCCCTTCACTGTAAAACAGATAAAAATCAAGGAGATTTATAAATGCCAGTTTGCCCCAGCAGATGGCAGGGGTAGAAATACAGAACATTCATCTTGGAACCATGTCAAATGTACACACATGGTAATGTAAGAGAGCGAGCCAAGCCTCTGCGATCTTACCTTGCTGTGAGGATCAGCAAACATGCGAGTAAATATTTCACACAGCCTTTTTAACTCGACTCGGCTAAAATAAATAAATAAAGCATGACATTAATGCTAACGCTCCAGTTGCAGCAAAAAAAAAGCTAGTAAATATTAACAGTTAAAAGATCTAACTTTCTTTATTTAAATGTTACTTAAGCCACACTTCTGAAAACTCTGTATTGAGGCAAAGTCTTAACTGGTATTCTAGTTTAGCTGCTGGGATCACCAGCCTTACATTAAGAAATCTAATAAACATGGTTTACAATCATAAAGACAGACATTTCCATTTC
>NW_010130800.1:66382-69216 GCF_000699245.1 Pterocles gutturalis | reverse complement strand
CTGACGCTATTTTCTTCTATATTCTGGAATGCAGAAGACAACTTGAAATGTGCATGTTTGGGAGGTACTGACTTTCTGCCTCAGTCAAGGTTGCTGACTCACCAAAACCCACCGGTCTTTTGCAGACTAGGAATAGGCTTTTCGAGTCCCCTCTCTGTCAGGGAATTTACATTTTCAAGTAAAACCAGAACTTTTATGCTGTTTGGGTATATACTAATCAAACATTTTGGTCTAAATTCTCAGTAGCTTGAGTGAAATCAGTCTAGAACTACAGAGTATTAACAGATACCAGAACTGACTCCAAAGTCTGAGAACAGGCACACTGAGGACACAAATGTACAGAACTGGAAGACAGATTAACAAGCAGGCAATTTAGTAAATCAGAAGATAATTAAACCAAGGCACAATCTAAGTGTAAGCTCCTATTAGTAAAGAGATTATTAGCTGCTCAGTAATGCTCTTTTTATGCCAGGAGAAAAAAAGAATCATGTATGGGCCCCTTTCATCAAAATGCAGACCTGTTTGGTGCCAAAACTCTTATTTGCAATGTACTGAAAATACAAGTCTTAGTTTTCCTGTAAGGCAAACTGACGAAGACTACAGAAGCTTTGCTTGTTTACTGTCCAAAAACAGAGCAAGACATTTAGGTAACATTCCCTGCATACTATGGATGCAATTAGATATTTTCCACAATTACTATGAAATTAGAGAAATGAGTTGAAATGCACATCAACTGCTCAGAGAAGAGCCATTCAGATCTTGACTACAGGTTTCGCTGAGTAATACGCAGATTTTCCTTTTCAATATATATTTCTACTTAAATTACTTACAACTCCCTCTCACAGACCACCAGCAGAGTAAACTGCTTGAGGTTTACTTGAACTGTAGCAGAGAAGCAGCTTCTTCGCCTCTTTAATTCTTTCTGACTTTGTACGTGGAAGCATGTACAGAAAGATGTTAGTTCTACAATCCACCAGCGTATCTCCCCCTCTCTCAAAAGAAGCTTCAAAGAACAAGCCAGAATATGCTACTAGTCTGCAATTACTTTATGTCAGCTTGTTTATAAGTAATGCAGGACTTTTTTTTTTTTCAAATAAACCTATTCACGAAAGGCTGATCAAATTTTAAAGAGGCACAAAACCCATGGCCTTAAGAGTTCAATGTTGAGACAAAAGTCTTTGTAATGATGCCACAGCAAGCTGTCTCATTCAGGATAAGACTATACAGTCTCAAAATGACTACTCTACAATGCTCTTCTGACTTCATGCAGATTGCAGCTCTGAATGAACTCCTGTTACACTAATGAATATTATTTCTAGACAAAGGTTACGTGAAGAAGGCAAGTATAAGCGCGTCTCTTTCTAAAAATTCATGGACTCAAGGTAACAGCAAGCACTAAATTGAAACAGGCAGTGGAAGAATGTTTCCTTAAGTGACTTTCTGGCCTTGTTTTCTTTATAAGATTTTATGGGGAGCCCTTAGACAACTGGGCCATGTGAAGCTGTATGAAACAAAGAGGATAGGTAAGCACCATACCACTTTGCATGCACATCTTCCTGGATATGCAAATCCCAGCTAATACAGGATCAGTCATCTTTCAGCTCCGAGTACTAAAGAAAACCTAACCACATCACTGCCTTTTATTAAACTTGTTATACCACAACAGAAGATATCAGGTTTAATTAGAAGACAGACAGACTTGTTCCTTGGACTAATGACCTTGATGATGTTCTGCAAGATGCCGTGGGAACAAACAGGATGATAAAATCTAATCATTAGGACAGGCACCAGATCAGTCCTCAACCAAGGAGGAAGCAGACCAAAAGCAAACCAAAATGAAATATAATCTAGAGAATGAAAACCAGTATCAAATTAAAAAATAACTCTACAGGAGTGTAGTTTCTGGGACAGGTTTATAAACTACTCGAGATCAAAGCTAAGAAAATTTGCTGGCTAGAGGGACTAGTGACAGCAGTACAGTTCAAACACTGGACCCAGCAGGGTCGAAAACAATAGCTGTATTCTACTGGCATTTCTCCTAAGAGCTACTGATCTGGAGAAATAGGCCATCACCCAGTCTTCTCAGCATTTCCTCCCTCGGAACTGGCTCCAACAGCACTCAAAACCTTGGTTACAATCTCCACGCACTTTTGTGGCAAAATCAAAGTCTCACCCAAGTTTTTAATATAAATATATGAAGTGCCAGAGTTTTTTCCAGACAGTTTGTTCAAATAAAGAATAATAAAAAAGACAGCATACATGTGGGAAGTATCTTTTAAAAGACTCGTAAATAGATCACATGAAAAAGAAGCTCTGATCTAGAGACTCCAATTACCCATATCAAAAACCTGTAGCACTTCCCACTTAGGGATTGCATCATGTGAAGTGCTAGAATATTTTAATGATGGCAAAAGAATAACCTTTCCAGGCCTGCTCTCAGTATATTTTCATTCAGCCTGTTAACATGAAACATCAAATATTTTCAGCCAGTGTGAAGGCCTTTAAAATACAAACAACTGCACAAATCCAAGCAAGTGGGATATAAACCATAACAACCACTTATAAATTTGGTCATAATTTAAGTACATAGTATTCATAACAGGAAAATAAAAATGTCACAGCTATTTGTGAATGTTATCTTTGAAGGAGCTAAGAAATAAACAGTTTGTTCCCAAATATTTTCACTATATACTAAGGGTGAAAAGCCTACGGCCTGAGACACTTGACTTTAGTTAATGTGACTTGTGGCCACATGAAGTTTCTACATGACTACTGGGTAATTCTAAGGTCTGTTTTAACATATGACATGTCAAAGGTGTTTGAAGGGTTTATGT
>NW_010130800.1:39814-66351 GCF_000699245.1 Pterocles gutturalis | reverse complement strand
GGAAAGAGGTCTGCCTCTCCTACCATAAGCAAAGTTACAGGGTTGGTACACCTACTACATTGCCCTACGAAACTTCCCTCTACATTATACACTACACCATTTATAGGAAACTCAGTTTCTGACACAAGATTTTTCAAGAGTTACAAATATCTATAATTGTACCTAACACAGCCTTCATAAAGAGTCAAAATATACTCAACATACTGAGAGCATCATCTGATCTCATCTTTGAAACACAAACACCCTGAGTCATTTTAGAGTAAGTGCAGTGTTTGCTTCATTAACTAAGTTGCTGAGGGGAAAAATAATATTGAAGGTTAAAAAGACTAATATAAAAACGGTACCACCCTTTGCACACATTCACATTACCATCATTGTGGGAAATCTCACAAGCACCTACCGTTGAAGGTCTTCATAAGACAGAGGAAGGTTAAGATTTGACAGCACGCTTACCTGAGTCTTGTCTACATTACTGCTACAAATTTAACATAGACTATACTGATGTTATACCAGAAATTTTTCCAAAAGTAATTAAAGTCCCACATTGTGGAGACAAGGGCCTCAGAGCTGCGAAAGATACCCCTGTCTACATAAAGCAGGTAAGTATTACTGACTTCTGACTATAGCTACCTCTCATGAAAGAACGACTGACACTATAAAACTATGAAGGTCACCTCAGTGTCCGCTGGCTTTTCAGTAAGTTCTGAAGACCTATGAGCCCCTCTTTCCTTTCAGACCAGTTGGAGCTGGCACAGTGGTTCAAGACCTCGGCCACATCTTCAGTCTGCCGCAGGTAGTGTGGAATGCCCCCATTCCTGGAACCATAGGAGCGCTCTGAGCAAGCGCTGGACGCATCACTGTTAGCATCGTCATCGGAGTACATCCCATAGGGTTCATATCTTCTTCTCACTGGCTTTTTCTGGAAAAGGGAAAACTCAGACTTAGTAATATACACCAATGCCAAAAGAAAAACATTTTATCTGTAATCATTAAAAGGAAGACTAACGCTATTGTTATAGTGACACAGGTGTTTTAAAGATGTCACCAAGCACTGCCTGCTTACCTCTTGCAGTAGAGCAAGACAGATCCCATTGATTTCAATGAGACTATTCAAGTCACTAAGGGGAGCAGGCCCTGCCTTCCCCAGCATGAAAGCGAGATACATATGCCCAGTGGAATTAGTACCGTTAATGAAATAATATGTTGTTTTATTGTCAGTAACGGTCAGCTCCATTGTTACAGACTATGATGATACAACCTCTGCTTCAAGAAAAAAAAAAAGGCAGAAAGAACTGAAGGAATCTGTACTGGCATGCACAGTCACTTTCCTACTGATAATGAAGTGACTCTAGAAATGCACTGGACATAGGAAATGACAATTTCTGTCAGTTTGGGCTAGGATTTTTCCACAGGCTGCTAAGGGAATCCGAGTATTCAACTCATTTCCATAGCATGGCATTAGAGGACCTGATTTCCTAAGGTCAATCTTTACAGAAGGGAAATTAGAATTATTATGGTAGCAAGACAAATTGTATGCTATACCACAAAACAAAGTCTTAAATGAGCCTTAACAGAACAGGATTGATAAGACAAGGTGTCAGAAGAAGATCGCCTATTTTGTAAAATGTTTGCTACAGAATTCCTTTCAGTGTGCAGTCCTGCAGTTCTTGGACTTGGGAAGCAAACAGAGTTTTGCTTCCACTAGGACTGCAGGATTGAAGCGCAGAAATTAACTCAAGTGCAGTATCATGGGCATCAGCAACAGGGCGGGTGGGGAAAGTCAGAAAGTAGAAATAAAAAGTCAAGAAAGCACTAGTACCTTGCTCCTGGAGTCTCCTAACAGCTGTAGGCAGGAAAATATTGAAGGGTGGGAAAAAGCATAGAGAATTATGTCAGAAGCTTATGTAGGGTTTGTTTTTGCAACAAAAATGTATAGCAAATGTGTCTTAGCAAATTAAAAAAAAAGAACACAGTTTATGCAAAATAAAAGTGGGTATAATAATGCCTATCTCCTAACTGCTGCACTACTCATATAGCAATGAGTATATACAATTTGTATTAGGGAGCCTGGAAATGAGATTATCTGTTAATAAGTTTTTTTTATGACAGATCTATATACAGCACCTCTTCGCTTACTTTTCGGAAATGCTCTTCTGGAAGACACCAAGAGGTTTTGGCAATGACTTATTTCCCCACACATTATTAGTAGCATTTGATTTTAGAGTCTTGGAAATAAATTCTGATGTCAGGAAACCACTACCTACAGTACAGCACATTTAATCAACTTCACTTAACCAAGTTCTCTTCCAACCCGTAATTCTTATACTACTTTTGGTTTTTTTTAGCTTCTTTTAAGACCCCCTGGCTGGCACCCCTGACTTAAAGGCTGTACTTAATACCAAAGTTCCCGTCACCCTTTGAGCTCTTCTGACAGATCCAGGCACTGATTCCCAGTATAGACACTGTGGATTTAGGCCAAGTCCAGCTCTCAAACAGAACCAGTGGATCCAACACAAATTGTACACAGGGAGTAGAGGTCACAAAATGACCCACCGTGTTTTGTTTAAACTGAGTATTTGACTGAAGCCATCTTTGAAGAAGTTCTATTCATTTCCTACTACAGGAAAAAAATACTCCTCTGAAAACAAGGCTGCTGAGTGAAAGCTGGCATCACATTACTCTCTTAAAAGGAGCCTGAACAGAGTTTGTACATTGCTTGTTGTGAGAAGACAATCAAGAAGAAGAGCAAATCGGGGTGCTAGGAAAGAAGGGGACAAAAAGATCGCGTTGCATCCCCTGAAGTCATACAAATTCAGATGATCAACCAAGGCAGCTGCACCACTTAGTTCCAGCTACACTTAAGCATTTCCCCTTTTAAGCGTTCAACCCTTTAACTAAGATTTTAATGTTCCTGTATAATGTTATTGACTTTAAAAGAAGGGAATACTTAAAAGGAAACTAAGTCTAGGTGATGATCAAGTCACACCCGAAGAGATCTCAATGATCAGCCGTGAACTGAAACACCATGACTGCCTCCTCCCTCAAGAAACCTGTATATTGCAACAGCTCACATTCAGGGATACAGCCCGATTTCATTTACACAGGCAATCCATCACTATCCCCTGAAATGCTCCGGTGGCAAGTTTCAGGTGTTCAGAGCAGGAACTGGCTCACAAGCTCTTGCATTTGGTAATGAAAACGCCTACTAATGATTCAGCCCACTAAATGCAGCAGTGCCATCTATTATATACTGTCCCACCTTTATATTATTCACTAATACTTTTTTTTAATGGAAAGGTAGGTTTTGAAAAAAACTACATTTCTCTAGGAGTACTCTAATAATGATCTAGAAATGGAGGTGACACAAGCTGGGTGATAACACAATACAAAAAGGAAAATATTAGCCATATTTAGGGAAAGTGAACAAGGAAATGGAGAAAGGACATCTACACAAACTCTGGGGACATGGTTCATTCTCCATAAAGACAGATCAGAGATATCTGTCTCACGATACATCAGGACATCCTCCCCTCAGCTCAAGTCTACAGCTGGAGAATACCCAAGGTACACCGGTACCTACCTAATGCTGTACAATAATTGCTCCTGCCTCTACACATCCTCTCTCCCCCAAATACTCAAGGTCAATAAAAAGGCTTATCTTAACACTTGCCTTCTGAGGAGCAGAAAACACCTTCTGGGTTCTAGCCAAGAGATATTGTAGTACAGTAAGATTATACAGGATAATAATTTTTTTAAAAACAACGATAAATTTACTTGGAAATGCACTGAATGTTTGAAAGTACTAGCAGCAAACTAGACAAATACACTTCAATTTAACTGCATGAGATGGTACTGATTACAGGCAATCCAAGGTATGAGCTGATCCAAGCATCTAGCCAGGTGTGAATAACGCAGAGCAGGAACTTGTGAAATTCTCAGTTCTTGTCGAAACCTGACCTGTAATCGACACTAACAGAGAGCACTGTGTTTTTCTGACAAAGTCTTCATGCAGATATTGGGAATGATGCAAAACCCTAACCCCATGGGTGCCGAGCACCCCCACAGTGCCGCATCCATCCTCTGACAGCAAAGTGGAAGACAAACAGCTGATTCAACCCATCCTGCAGCTCTAACCCCAAGCCACAGCAGCCTCTGTTTCATAACAACTGTGGAGAACTGACATGGAATAAGGAAACAAATACTGCTGCGGATATACCCAAAGACAAAACAGTACAAGATGACTAACTCCACAGCATCAGACACTGCCACAATCAGAACAAAGCTATTTAGAAAGAGAACGTACGTACAGGTAACTTTAAGCCACTTTCCGGTGTCGGAAGCATTTTGTATTTTCCCTCTTACCAGTGCATCAGCCACAGCAGCTTCCAGATCTGTGCTTGTGCTCAGGACTCGCATGGCATTCACAGAAGCAGGCATCCTGCCTGGCTGTCCAAGTCCAAACCGGTCTGCACAAAAGACAACATTGAAAGGGATTGTTAAATGAATTCACATTCACTTGGAATCCTAATCAGGTGCCCAAGCAGCTCTCCCCACAGGCTCTGGGAACTCACAGTGGTTTTCCATTAAACCCTCTTTCATCCACAGCTCTAGAGAGTTTGTCATTAGAGTAAGAAATAAACTATTGTTTCTTGGGTCTCAGAGATAATTTTGGATCCTCAGGGTTTGTTTTTTTTTTTTTTTAAGCTGGGAAGCAGGGTATATATTTTGCATTTCTTTTTAAACAGAAGTTGTTTCAAAGTTTTATTTTAATGTCAAAGGCAAACATGCCAGTTTTAATGTGGCACTCTCAACCAAGAGAAGGTTTCTCATTAACTTCAGAGAGACAGAATCATGCTCAGTGTCAGAACATGTTAATACCTGAGCATTCATCCATCCTACAGCTCCTTCTCAGGCAAGGATGCAAGAACAGCAGCACCACATCAGCCTACTCTATGTCTCAAGGCTTGATTAACCAGTAGAATATCCCCCTATGCCCTACAGTATAACAACAAGATTTATTTGCTTGTGAAGTGACTCCAATTTTTGTTTTATTACTGCTCTTGAGAGGCAGTTTAAATGTACACTGGACTGAAATACCATTTAAAAGCTCAATGGTATCAAAACTGATATTTTTGATCAAACAGTATCATCCTCCCCTTGAATTTGGGCATCCAAATTAACAGTGGTATCCAAAATAACAGGATTAAGTCCAAAATGCCATTTATGCTCGTAATACTGATTAGCTTACTTTAGCATTTGCCTAGTCTGCTAAAAAAGTTACTGAAATTAGTTTCTTTGGGCAGAAGCCAAATTCAGAAAGGTATGCTAGGAGGGATACAACAGAATCAGTGACTTGAGTATCACAGACCAGGCTCTGGCAACACAGTCCTTCTAGACAGGGGCAGATTAGATACCGTATTACTGGGATCCTGGCTCTGTCCTATAAGCAGAAAGAGATTGGTGTTGGCATTTCAAGTTTTTATTTCCATGTGGGCTTGTCTTTGCTCAAGAAGGACTGAGAACACCCTTCCTGGGACACACTTTACACCTCTGTCCCCTGCACCCACATATGACAGTAAGTTTTGCCAGCAAATCCAGTGGTGCACAAATCAAGCTGCATGAACCCATTCAATAGACCTTCAGTTGATCCACATTAGAGGCAGCAGGAGAGCAGCCAGAGAGGGATCGAGTCACACAGGTCTTTTATTAGTTCATCTTTGTTTAATTTAACAAAAGAAAAATACTATTTATCAAAATGTGTAACTATATCATGGATTCCCACAAAACTGAGGTCAAACATAATATTCAGCAGCTTGCTGTGTTTTTGGGGAAAAGCACTGCACATCACAAAACTTTATTGCTTTCTTCTTTAAAAACCTACTGCACTGAAATATCTTTTAAGGAAGCAGCTCACACTGACATGTAATTTAAATCAGAGACTGATGTTGGCCAGTCTACTGTCCTAATTCCAAAGCTTTACCCAAGTGTGTCAGATTAAGCTACTGCAGGGAAACAGCAGATTCTTTTAAAATCTGAAGTGTTTTTGGGGAAAAAACAACCCTGAAGACTAGTATTTATTTCGAGTAGAAGCATTATCTATTCAAATTTACTGTTTCTCAGAGTTATGTACCCGGACAAGACATTTCTGATTTACAACAAAAGCACATTTTCTACAAAACACATTACAAGGGAAAAAAATAAACAAACTTTTTAGAACTACTGCCAAAAAGTAATCAAATCATGACATTTCACACAAAAAAAAAAAAAGTTGTATGTGTTATTACTATCCCCTTTTTTAATGCACTTGTGTTGAAGAATCATTTCAAATATTTAGGTGAAACAGTACTTAATTTCTAAAATGGAAAGATCTGTACATTCTTAATAGAAACACAGAGAAGATGATAATGCATTAGGGTCTGATTGAAACTAAAGTCACTAGTACAAACATAAACACTACAAAGATGTACAGAAGACAAGTATTTTCCTAAGTGTAAATGATATCTGGTACACTGCAAGGGCTGTAAATGTTTAAAGTTCTGGACTCAGTTTTATATTTAAACCCAACTCACGGATGTTATCAAGTGTTACTGAGATCAGAATTTGGTTTTAACTTTTGAAATAACATCAGAAAATAAGTTGCCATTTGTTTTCACATTAATTTAGTATTACATTAGAAAAGGGAAGATAGTTTCTTTTTTTTTAAATGAAAAACAGAATGACAAAGTAATTCAGTTGTAGATCAGTTTAAATACCCAGCATAAAGAAACAAAATGAAGCTTTTTTTAAGAAATTAAGTACAGTGTTGCATGCTGGCTTTTATCTGTCTCCATGGCTCTCAGGAATTTTCTGAAATACTGCTTTAGTATCTTTAAAATTCTTTAAATTCATAACACCCAAGTCACTCTGGGCTTCTCCCAAACACACTGTTGCCATACCTGAGTGCAAAAGTTAGACTTTAAGAGAGACCTCGGCATCTCTGACGTGGCGCTGGGAACACATCTGGCTCCAGGAATAACCAGTACAGGCAAGACCAACGTTACTGGGCAAGAAATAAGCAGAGTATGCTCCAGCCACGTTCCCTTGTCTCCCTGGCTAGATTCATTATACCTGTTACAAACTTGGTGAAAACTCCCAGCCACCATTTTTGGCCTGATTTTGCCATTTTTAAGGAAATTTTGGCCTTCTTTAGGACACAGGAAACCATATACAATTTGATTATGCTTTGTACCAAACTATTAGAGCCAAGCATGAAGTGACTATCACAAGAAGTTGAATGTAAACAAAGCTTAATCTGTATTACAATTGAGGGGGTTTTTAAAAAAATATTTTCAACTATTTTTGTTAAATAAAAGTTCGTGTTGTTACTTTGAAAAATGCCACAGGGTCAAATCATCTTGCATCATTTCTGCCAAGTAACCTGACAAGGGAAATGTTTTGAGAGTTTTAGGTAAGTGACAGCCATTTAACTAGACTTAAGAGAGTATTTTTCACTCCCTACATTTAGTGGGGTAATTAAATCATTAATTCCTTATGCAATTCTAGCCTCCAAGCAAATACTGAAGCCCTCATTCATCTTTGACATCATCTTTGTCTCCACAACTAAGTTTCTATTGACCCAAAGCTAGCAGCCCTCATTCATCTCTTTTTAAGACTCCCAGTGAAATATCCCAATTCCAAAGGGAGTTACAGGTTCTCCACAACTGCAAATACAGCACAGGGGTGGGGAAGAAGCCACTGGAATCTGCAGATTTTTCTCATTGTATCTAAGCATTAATCTCCTGATGCAAAGCCCAGCAAAATTAAGGGAATCTTTTTTTCAGCAACTTCTATATACTTTGGACAAGGCCTTCAGAATTGTAAGAAGGATGGATCAGCGTATTATCCTACAAAGCTCATTTTGAAAGCTCATCAGGTGCTTAATTCTTGCTGCTCTTGTGTATTTTGGAGAGGATCCCGCAAAGCACTTTCATTAACAGAGACAGGACTCCAGAACATTTAGTAATAAATGGGATGAAACCCACTGGGATCCGGTTGTAGGCATTGGAACTGCTATACTGATAAAGAGGAAATATAAACAGAAGTTGCAAGTACTCCGCATCAGTCAGGATTTAGCCCGTGCTGCACAACTGATCCAATTCACAGGAGAATTGAGAAAGCCCTGGATCACCCTTTGTTTAAATGCTACTCACAATGTTCCTAAAATACATAAAATTAAAAACATCCAATAAATGATATTAAAACCAAAAATGCACATTGAACAAAACAGAACAGAAAGCCCCACAGCAGTGAGAAGCACATGCCAAGTGCTGACTGATGCACATGACGGCAAATGTTAAGATGGTATAAAACAAGACTACGTATAAGAAGCGGATTCATGCAGTTAGCGCTTGTTCACCTGACTGCCCAACAGAATCAGCAGTGGAGAGAGCACTAGTGGACCTGGAATGACGTCGAGAAGCTGCAAGTAGAAGGAATGGCAACACCCACAGGATTAACATACATTTAACCTGAGACAGAAAATGCCACAATCCAAAGGGGATGCGCGTGACCGCTACCAGTAAAAGGTGTTTCATAGTGACAAGGAAATGACGCTGTGTATGAATGCGTAACAGATACAGTGCAAGCCCCACAGCGATGCCTCCATCTGTAGCTTCCCCCCATGACCATAAACACGATGGACGACAAAAGTAATTTGTAACAGTCCCAAACCCGGTGCAGTTCAGCAAAAACACCCAGTGCACAGTCTCCTTCCAGACCCACAGATCTGGAAGACAGCGATCACGAGAACGTGGAGCACATAACTACAGAGCAGGATTTAGATGTGTCTGATCTAAACCCCAAAGTGAAGCCATGACGAATGGTTAGGAATTGTGCTTGCAGGTATTTTTCCACAACATTCTAGCCTACGTATAAAAAAAAAAGTTAACACAATGAGTAACCACAGAAGTAGAAAGAGTCATACAGGGAGGTCAGCCAACCACCGTATATAGGTCTTTGGGTTGGGTTTTTTTTCCAGGGAAACACACGTACACACATATTATAGCTGTTGCTACTACTAAAAGTCTCTTGCTTTTAACAAATTTTGCATACATGTTTCTTGAAGCTATGTATGTACATGCACAGATAATCTGAATATGCACATCATACACCTATCTAGAATTACACCACATGTATACAAATTGTTAAGAGCAACAGTGCACACACAGTAGCAGAAGAGCTGAAGCCAAATATAGCTCCCACTTCAATTCCCAGTTGTCAGCAGCACATGTATCACAAAATGCCTTTGGAGAGGCTTGCAGTTCTTGGATTCAACATAAAGGTGAGTTCTTCATGAAAGCATATGGAAAGCTGGTCCAATCATTTCCAAACTACAGAAATTTAGTTTTAAAGCGGTTTTCCCTATGTCTAGCAATGACATGCTCACCTAGCTCAAAGCAACTGACCCAAGAAACTGATTGCTCAGACTCACTGAAGGCCTTGTTGCTTTAACATTACTAGTACTGTCGAGAAACTGAAAAAATAAAGCAGAATCACCTTCCAATACAAATAGGCTTTGTCAATTATGCATATTCATGTGCAGTAGAAAAATTGTAAGTCTTCTGCTTAAGGAAAAGCATTCACAAACACAAATAATAACACTATAAAATAGAAATCAGCAAAGTGAGAAAAATAAAATGTAACAAGTTAAAAATTTTTTCCCAGCTGTGAGAGCTTGACTAAAAGCTGTACAGAATACGCAATGTGGTCTTTAACTATGGAGAACACATGCATTCATTCAAGAGAGCAATTCCACTGACACCATAAGTAACTCATGAAACATTTGCAGGATCAGTGCAGGATTATGGACTGAGCCTCACAATTAAGATTCTGAGCTCGCAATTGCTTTCTCCCGAGCCATCCGCTGTGCCCCTGTGGATGTCACTGCAAGATCAAAGCCCATGAAGAAACAGGAACAACAATTTAAAAAAACCACAAAACATCCCTGCAAGGAGGCTGTGTAGAGTGACTCTTCACTGGTGTTTCCTATCTTAGAAAGCAAGACTTTCAGTGCACAGACATGCATACCTGCACAGCAGCCCCAGAACAAAGCAGAGCAATTTGCAAGGTCAGGATATCAGCACTGACATTGACCATAATATCATTAAAGGCAAGAATCCTGCCACTTACATAAAGCTAGCTTAAGTATAATTTACTAATATGCAAGTTAATCTTTCTAAGCAAAAATAGACCATGCACAGTAGGATTATATTAGCATTAATGTAAGATTAACTGGGCTCTAGAAATACTGAATTGAATCCTACTGTTTTGGCTTAAATTGACATACATAATGTGAATTTCACACTACAGAATTAACAAGTTTATGAACACCTTCAAGCTTAAAGCCTTTCAATTAAAACACACAAAAAAAGACAACAGGATAACAACTGTATTGGGTTACTGTTACACTGATAACTCCTCTCCACCTTACCTTAATGGCTTCTAATAACAAGGTATTTCTAGAAATGCATTAATCTTCAGGTAATTAAATATCATGAGCTAAAATGAAATTACCCTCTCCCCATCATAAAGCTGGTTACAACCAGTGTAACAGATATCTGTAACTGAAATTTTATAGTCAGCATATGAGTGAGGCTCAGTGGTGGTGGTGCACTAAACTCACCCTACCTGTGATTCTGGTAATTGCATTCATTTTTCAGAACAAGGGCTCAAGACAAGTATTTCAATTAATGTATTTTCACTACAATAAACAAAACACAGCACAATGACATAGAAATCTGATGAGTTAACCCTGAAATACAGCCTGTTTAAACATTTTGGCTGAAGAAAAAAAGCTTCATCCAAAACTGAAGGTAGGCATGTAACTATAAAAATGAGATACAGTTGCATATCTACCATCCCTTTACAGCTCTAGTATCAAATCAGCTTCATTTAATCCATAAGAAGTTCATCTATTTATCCTAAAGAGCTTTGAACCAAGTTCTGAATGCTACGTTGAACTTTCATTTTTCACCTAAAACTGAAACATTACAGATAATGCAAATATTTTCTTGCTCAATATAGCACCAAATAACGAAGTTCTGAACCCCAAAGCCTCTCTAATATTAACTTGAAGATTCCACTCTACACCACTGAAATCAATGGGATTTTTGCCAATGATTTCATATGGATGAAGACAACCAGCCTCTGCACTGATAGCCAAATCAATAATGACATCTAGATAAGTTTAAAATATTATAGTATATTAATCAAGTCTGAGAACCAAACAGGAAAATTTTGCCCATCTGTCTGTATTTTTAATAACCTTTTCTCACTACTAGATTAAAGTTGCAGATTAAGCACAAAATGCCATTCCACTTACATTCTATGTCATATACCTGTATTTTGTCACTACGTGCAAAACAGATCCTGTAATACTACTCTTCAGGCTTGGTGAAATTTTTTAAGAGCTTCCTTCTCACTTTTAATACCACATGCACAGCTATGAAATTACTATATAAACAAAGTGGGCCTGGCAATCAACTAGATTTCATTATGTCTGAGATGACGAACAAATCTTTCATACAACAAGTAATGTATTTGGCTGAATATATCATATGGTATTTGGTCAGTAACATTAACTATCCTGTTTTTTTCAGCATTGCACAAAAAAACTTCTGCATGTGGTAAGTGTAATGAGATTTTCTATTTGTACTGTACACTTAAGCTGCATATTAACACTGCTCCTTTAAAACCTCAACCTTTCCATGATGTCAGACTGCTTGAAAAAGTTTCCTACAAAATGGCATGTGCAACTTGTTAATTGATGATTGACAATGTTGTGCAATACCTTTACAAAAAAAGAGCTTCTATCTCTACTGGAGGATTTAGTATAGAAACGATACACTGTTACTCTACCTAGCTGTAAGAAAATCAGATCATGAATAATTAGAGTCAACAACAGTCTACAATGGTACCGACTGCTTCTCTGTGACCTAGAAAACAGTCTTGCTCTCCCATAGATTTCCATCAGTGCTGTAAAGTGAAGCACAGCAGCCCCATACAAGCCGATTTAATGAAACTAAAAATAGCAGCCCCATAAAAGCTGAACTAATGATACTAAAAATTACAAAAGTTCAAAAACTAAACTCTTTTCCTGCTAACAGTGAAATGCTGAGAACCAGAATTGAAGCATGCAGAAGAAAAGAGAAGGGAAACAGGGTTGGAAATAGGGAGTGTGTCAGGAATCCAACAGAGGACAGGAAAGAGCTCATTCCACCTGGCAGTGTCTTGAAAGGGCAACCAGAACAAGGGAAAAGAAGAAAAAAAAAAATTGACCCTTAAAGCTCCAATGCCTACATGTACTCACCAAGTGGAGGAAAGCCCCGAGCAGGGCTTGTATCTCGACTGCTCTCACGGCTGGTATCGCGGCTGCACCCCTGACTCATGCTGGGTCGGGGGATGCGACTGCTCCGTGCTAGCATGCAGCATGGAGAGTTTCAGAGAAGGTGAACAAGTTTAATGAGGACAGAAAGCTCAAAGTCAAGTCACATTTCTGTTAGTTATGGTAATTATTACATTAGGAATTATAATTTGCAGCAGCCTCCTCAGGCTCTTTACAGACCAACTACCTCACATGCTGAGCTGTGTTTGTGACGTGAAGTTTCAGCAGCATTAAATGTCTGTTTGACAGTCTGCTTTTTTCTTAAGCAGTTCAAGTTTTGTTATTCAAGTAGAGCAGGAATCTTCAATCATTTAGGGGAGTTCTACTTTTACAAAACATGCAAAACAGATGAGGCTAAAAGAAACCCTCTGGGAATATTTTTCCCTTAATTATAAGATAAACACCCTTCTGGAACAAAAAAAAAGCAGCGTTTTTAACCAGGTCAAAATTTTTGAAAGTAGTCACCATAGTAATATGCAATTTTATATAGATTTGTCTTTCACAAGGATAGTTTTGCCATGAACAAATATCCTAATGAAAAAAGGTGTATTGTACAGACTTGCAGAGACATTTTTCTCCAATAAAAAATACTGGGAAAAAGCATTTAGAACTTGAATACCTGAAAGACAGGTTAAAAAGTGGTTTGGATTTTAAGATAGCAGCAACTTCAGATCTTTAACAAAGCTGACTTCTCCTCAAACATTTCTAAAACCTTACATTTACAGTTTTATATGCACACAGATCGAGACATATGTGCACTTAAGGGGAGCTTTAAACTCTATTGTTGATGGAGGGTTTTGTCAAAGTAAACAAGACTCTTATCTTTGGTCTGGCAGCTATCAAGTGTTCAATCTCCCACAGACTAATAAGGCTCCTGCCTTTCAGCTGTGTCAAGGGAACTCATCATATGCACACTCTTCATTTGGCCAAATCCAAACTGAAGACTAAGCTGCTTTCATGTAAAAAGCAATCCCACTGCCTTTAGCTGAAGTTCTGTCCAAGTAGGAAAACAGAGCTAGGCCCTTAGAAGGTTGGTTAACACCAAGGATGTGAATTTCACGACTCTATAAAATGAGGATTTTACATATATCGAACTGGATTATTCCTCTGCAAATTGTGTCATTTTGATATGAAAGATGTTTGTAGAAAGTTATTTAAGAAGCTTTTTGCCCAGAAGAGAATACAATGTTTTCTTAGGTAAAGGAGGTTACCCTGAAGAATTTAATGACTAAAGAGGGATTTCCTTTGCTGTTTTGAAAAGGCAGTGGCACGGTTCAAGTGTTCAGAAATAGCCTTTAAGGAATTTTCTCATGCAGAGTAAAAACTAATCTAAGAGTTTTGATGACAATGGAGCAGAGGCACATACACTGCTTTATACTAATACTTTAACAGTATCCTCGCATTTATAAAAATAGTGCCATTTGTACACTTCAGCATATATATATTCTTATTAAGCTCTATTGGCTTGGATACAGAACTTACGTGGCTAAGCTCAAGCTAATAAAGTTCCCCTACAGTGCTTCTGTGGGCTCCTATACACTGGATCTATTAATATGCTTCAAGCAAAACAGTACAGAACAAAACAGAAACCTTAATATTTAGGCTTTAAAATTCAAATATAGACTGCTGCCAGATTCTTGGTTTGTCAAATCCTTCCCAGTTTTGCAAAACCAGGGTCATATCTCTCAGATGAATTAATGGTTCTGATGGTTGAACTCTGATGTCAGACAAAACAAGATGAGCTACTGACCAAGTTGATTAGATCACTGTAATGTCCAAAACTTCTGAGTTAGATGGTCTTATAATAAATAAGACAGGCTAAATAATATGAACTGGATGAGATTAGGGTCTATGAGTACAATAGTCCCACCTCAGATACACAAGGAAAAAAGCTGACAGGTGACTACAGGTGAAAGTAACACCCTAAAGTCTTCCACGCAAACACTTGTTTGAAATTGAGGACTCTCTAAAAGTAAACTTTTCATTCTTGGGTCTCATGCTTATATGTAAATAACGGTAGCCTTCACATCTGGTTTGCACAAGCAGTCATTTCTCTTAAGTAGAGAAGATCTGTCAATCTTTTCTATAATACAACCCTTCTAAAATTAGCAAAGGTTCTTTAGAGAGGGAGAGATATGAACAATTAAAAAAACCAATTTAATGGATGCACACAAAACATTCTCCTTCCATAACAGCTAACAGCAGCTGCATGAAGTATGAAGAAAAGGCACTTGAACCACATGAGAACAGACTAGTAGCACAGTGCCACAGATGAAGCACAATATTGACTGCACAAACAGAGCACCCAAACCCGAACACCGGGTACTTCACGAGTAACAGTCAAACAAAAGATCTGCTTTTGTATTTGTACCCAGTGACATGCAATGAAAAAAAGAATGGACTGAAAAGAACTGAATGATGAGTCTGTTGTGGACTCCCAGGCACCTGCCCCACGTTTTTACGGCAGATTGGATATCAGCTGTTCAGAGTATTGTCTCTGGGCACTGCCAGCAGTAAGGGGCAGCAGTGCTGCCATTTGGATGAGCCTCATGCAGGCAGCAAAGGCAGAGCAGACAGACACAAGTCCCAGTTTCAGAATTCTTGACCCCCAGACAGAAATTAGGTAAATGAGTAGCAAAACCGACTAAAAGGAGCAGGCAGGATGAAAGCAGACTGTGCCCACAGCTAGCTCTGGACTGAGAGCCCAGGAAAGGACAAAGGTGGGTTACTTATAAAGTCCCAACTTTCTAGATGTGTCCTATACATTTAAGTTTTACCAATTTCATCTGGAAAGGCAGAGCAGCTGGGTACAGTTCACACCATTATTAAAACACACTACTATGCTGTCTTACACCAGTGGGACCCAACAGATGAAAATACCACCAGCAGAACTCAACAGTGCCCCTGTTTACCAATCTACCATTTGGGAGAAACTGTATGTCATTAGGGTGTGATTTTTAATGATTCTTAAGTGGGGACTAAAAAAAAAAAAAAAAAAAAAAAAATCAGCAGACATTTCCTTTATGGAAATACAAGCATTTTAAAGAGCCTGTAAATGCTGCCAAAACAGCAAAAGGAAAGCTCTGCAGTTGGGTACACCCAGTAGAGGCAAGTCAAGAACTGCCTTCAGCTTTCCAACACACAGACAGCATAACCCTGACAAAAAAAGCGCTGTTGCATGAAAGGGATAACCAGCTGTGCCCACTCCACTTTCTGGAGAATGACAATCTCAAACCTCTCACTCCTTTCAGACCCAATTGCACCACACAATCTGCTGAGTATCCAACAATTAACTTCAAGCAAATAAAAGTTTCAATTTATGGGAAATGCACATCACCTTTTCTGAGATCTCCTTCAAGGGGCCCAAAGAAAAGCCTGAGATTAAGTCAACTATGATTTTCCTTCCCCAAAAGTGTATTACTGCTAGTAAATGTCCACTGAGCAGACAGCAAAGGCAAACTTAAAACTGAAAGGTGCCACAAAGCAGGGCCATATAAGCGACTACACAGGACCTCAACATGACAAAAGTGCCTTTTTGTGCTGCCTCGTGGGAAACGACATACTTCAAGGTTTCCAGCACCCAGAAAGAACATATGTAATGGATACCTGTGGTCATCATGGAAATCAAAGCTAGCAGCAAGAGCCTCTATTAGCTTGCCACTGCCCCAGAAGGGCCTGAAAAACTCCAGGGGATGGTTCCTGTATAAAGCTCACCCACATGCAGGGACCCACCACACAAGTCAACAAATCAGTTATGAGCAGGATCCAGGAACTACCCATTTCTAACAGCCCGATCTGCACAATGGTTCAACACCCACTGCACGGCAATGTCACCACAGAGCTGAGGTGTTTCAACCCCTGGGATAAGCACGTGTGTATGAAATCCCACAAAGCCTAAAGTACTGCATGTACATCTGATGTCATATGTATGCTCCAGCACCTTCCTAAATCAGATTCTGAAAAACTCTACTAACATACTTAGGACCAAGGTGAGTGGGAGTCTACTTAATTAAATGGACAAATGAAAAAAATGTCAAGAAAAGACAGGCAGTGAAGCAACACAATAAGAAAGCACAAAATACTGTTAGCTACTATGTTATAAAGTAATAAATATAATGGAATAATGGTATAAAGATGACAGCTCAAAAGCTGTCTCCATCCAAGCCAATATTACTTTTTTAAAGATCCAATGAAGACAGTTTCTACAGCTGAGTGCTAAAGGCACCGTAACTGCCAGACTTTCCCGCTCCCACATCAGCCTGAAAGGCTGGGGCCATCAACCCTGGGGGCGGCTGGAAGCCACACATCTGGTAGATCTGTCAGAGCTCTCTCCCACTCCCAAAGAACAGGCACTGACTGTGTTCACAGGGAGCACATCAGAGCAACAAGGTAACAAATTGCACTTTCAGAAGAATTCAAGGCTCCCATAATATACCTGAAAGCAGGCAACCCAAGAGTGAGGAATTTTACACATGGAAATTTCCCTTCAGATGCTCAAGACTGTTTCAAATCAGACCAGCTAATGTGATGATCAGCCTAAGTGTACATGATGGTACTATCAATCATTCCTTGTTTCCTCCAGAAACTGCAGAGTGACAGCAGAACAGTTACCTCTAATATTTGGGAGGCATTTTACATTTTAGAAGCGACCAACAGGAAAGTACAATGTACTCATACAGAGGCCATAGAATAGATCAGACATGAGAAGAACATGAATTTGGAAAAATAATCACAATAAACATGCAATATTTTTATGAACCATAACAGCATATGCACTCAGGTGATTTAAATTAATTCCAACACACTTGAAGAATGAATAAGATACCTCTCTATTAACAACACGCTCTAAAGAGAAAGGTAGCTTAAATTTAAAATACAACTGCTAAGGCAATAGTTAACAATTCAATTCACAACAGTAAGGATATTTCAATTAATTGCAACCTATTCATATATTCTTTGGAGGTATAAAATAATTTAGTAGCAGTACTATTTCAAGTGTTCTTGCTCTAAATAAGTTTCAAACCTCTGAAAACATTTCAATTTTAAAAAAGAAAACAATATTTACTTGTTCAGACAGCACACTGAATTTTCACCTCAATTCAGATACAGAAAAGTTTATATATAATGATGCTTACTCACCTGACTTAAAAAAGAGAGTCTGCTGATAAATTTGAAAATAAAAACTATTATACAACATTTACATAACAGTCACTAAGACAAGAATATGGGAAGCAGAGTAATTAAAGCATAAGTGTAAAATGCCAACTAAGAAAGTGGCTCCAAGATACTGAGGATGAGAGAAGCAAACCACTTAAGCTCCAAAACTTCTAAAATAATCCAAGAAGGTGCTCTTTGCCTTTGATTCTACCTGACTGTAAAAATTGCTCAACTCATTTCAGGACTAAGCCACTGATGCCAAATGAGGTATTTTTGCTGTGATGGTTATTCATGACAATTGGTTTTGCTGCCTAATCTAATAACGTCGCTCATGTTGAATTTCAAACAGAAGGCAGCTCATGACATCTTTAGGTCTACTTGGAAGCTATACCACAACCTGCAAAATTAAAATTTCTCTCCTACAAACCACAAACACATTAACTTGCCAGCTGAAAAACTCAGAAGAATAACAGTAACACAAACAGTTTCCTAGTCAATAGGGAAGTCCCTCTTTCGAGCACACCAGCCAGCATGTCACTGCAGTGACTGTTCTTACCTAGTCCTATTCTGTTGGGACTTGTCTCTCGACTGCATCCCTGGCTCCGAGGGATCTTGCTGCGCTTCTCTGAAGATGATGGCACCGGCTGGACTCTGGATGTTCCACTGCTCAGGCCACCATAGGCGCTTCCTAACAGCTTTCCCGGAGAACTAGACCGGCTACCAGCTAGAAAAGAACCAGAAATAAGGAAAAAAAAAAAAAAATTTAAAACCCCCCAAATTTTAAATACTCTGACAGCAAAACTGGAACACAATCAGCTCTAAGAATTTGATCCAAATCACTCAGAGAACTAAGGGGAGCGTTCCCCATGGGCTTTCGAAGAAGATTGGGGGAAGTCCTCAACACTGGCATCAGCAACCCTGCCTATATGAACCACGCTGCCCAGCTGGGATCAAGACCAAAGCAGACACTGCAGTGTATGAATATCCCAGCTGGCTTTACACAGGTTTGCGGAGGTGCCAGGAGCAGCTTTGCTGCAGCACCACGGAATTCACAGGCTGCTTCACCTCCCGATGAAGCAAGACAAAATGAGCCTGTGCTGCAGCAAGTTGGCTTCTGGCACAGGTAACCTGCTGCAAGGTAGCTTAAGCATCTTCACACTGCACTGCAGTGGCGGCATTACTTTTCCTGAAATAATTCAGTGAAGGAAAATTTTAAACATCTCAACAGCAGCAGATCAACATGATAAAGGGTAAAACAACTGAGCCTGTCACATTTGTAATGACGCTGGCTTACTTAGGTCTTACTGGTAAAACCTAAGCTATTTAGTTTCCAGATGGAGAAAATTTTTAGCAAATTGAGTAGTTGGCCTGTTTTGTTTTTCCTTCTCTGTTTGAATAGTCCATGGCAAGTTTACACTTCTTCTAAGCCATGTTCTAAGACAGTCTACTAACCAAAGTTTGTTTATATATTTACATTCCAGTTGCAGTAGATATTTCTAGCTGAAAGTCTTGCTGCCTAAGTCAATGAGCTGAATAATACTTTTTTTGCTGTGGATCTCCATTTGGTAAGTTTTTGAAAATTAAGTAATGCAAGCTTAAAGGTAATCACAAAGAACTGTGAGAGTAATAGATTCAAGACTCTTTTTTGCTTCTTCAGGCATATAACAGTCACTGAAAATTTGCTGCTGATATTCCCATTCCTGACATACAATTTGTTTGCTAAAACAGCCAGGAAAAGTGTATTTGAAAAGGTTGTAAGAACATACTCAGGCATGCTCACATTCTGAGCCAATAGTCATGTTGGTTTCTTTCTGAAAAGTATCTATGCATCTCACAAAAATTCTAGTTCCAGATACTATGCTGACTAGCAAGAGTTAAAGACTGTTCTTCTGTCTTAATTTAAGAAGATACGCAATTCTATTAATCTGATGGACAATAACACAACACACGTATTATTCTAACTTACTTGCCCCCTCCAATTTCCCGGCCAAGGCCAAAGCAATCAAATCATATAGTGAAATATTGTATGTGGTGCTGGCTCCTGCTTCCCCCACCCACCAAAATGAGAATACTTGCGACAGCTGCCAATCTCACACACAGCATCCACACCCTCAAAAGCCAATACTCGTCTCAGTTACACTGCTGCAATCTCACTGATGTCAGCAGGGTTGCACTGAAGTAACTGAAGAAGAATTAGCACCTGGGGTGTAAGATGCAGCAGTGAGCCAGCTTCAATATACAGAATGTATTCTTACCATCTTTGGTTACTATAAGAAAGCAAAATCACTTACCATGCACATTTGGATTTATGACTTTAAGAAAACGCTTTTTAAGTCTCATGGTTAGCAGAGAGTGAGGGAAGCTTAGCAGTTAAAAAACGTGAAGGAAATAATGTGAGAAAGCAAGAAAGGGAAAACGTTTCTTACCACCAGCAGGATTAGCTGATCTGGATCCTTGATTATGAGGGCAGACCAAAGGACAGGCAAAAAGTGGATTAAAAGACAGCAAGACAATACAGCGTTCAGCATGCAGTTTATGCTATACACAATACAGACAGATTTATTCACAAATACATCCCTCCTAAAGCCTCTGCACAATGCAGTGCGTTAACGTGCAGATGCAACTAACAATTTCCCAAGGATGATCAGCTTCTTAGCTAAATATAAACCAGAGACCCAAGTTCTGCTCTAAATTACACCCCAGCCCACTACGCAAAATTGCAGCAAGGTTATCCATTGTGTGGGCATGGAGAGCTTGGTCCTGTGACCATATTATATTTGAATTAATAAGTTATTTCATGCAATGTTTGGCTTAAGGATAAAGACCACATCTGGCTGGGCTAGGCTGGAATTGGGATTCAGCAAACTAAACCAAGGGATCGGGCTCAGATGTGACCATCCCAATGCTTCACAACCCATTCTGTAAAAAATTAAGACCATAATCTTTGAACACTTTTGCTACTCAACTATTCTTGAAACACTTCTGAGGCTTGTCTCATCTGCTCTGATCATTTTTCACCAAACTAAGTTTAGGAAAAAAGGTCATTTCTGGCTTTGGATCAGTTTCAGATTCAAAATTGAAGAAATCAATTTAGATCAGCATACCAAAGCCCAAATTCCTTCATGACCTCAATGTAAAGATTTCCATTTGGCCTCATCCTGAATATCATGCTTCTCTCTTCAGCTCTCCCAACCTAATATAAAGCTATAAACTGCTTCCCCATCCCTCCAGCACGACAAAGCAAAGCAATGAGAGCGTAAACAGAGAAGAGTTTTTAAATACAGGTGCAAAGCAAGACAGGTCCTCAGAACAAACATGTCTTTCCACAAACCCCATCTCCTCTTACCCACAAGCTTGAAGGTCCTCAAAAGTGGTTTTCTCCCTCCCCCCACCTTTTGAAGTTTGAGTGACAAAATTCTCCTTAGATACACATGACAAATATGCAACAGTGCTGTATGTGGCTCCTAGGGGAAACCATGCCTTGCCAGGAAGCCAGAGAGCACAGATGTATCATGTGAAACAAAGAGCAGAACTCTTCCCCACATCTACACAAAATGGATAAACTGATGCCAAATCACATTAACTTAGACAGCTCACACGTTACATATACAGAAATACAGCCACATAAGCAGGAGCAGCTTGGCAGGGCAAGAACCCAGGACAGCAGTCAGCTACAGACACAGAGGGTGTCTCAGCAAGACGCAGTGCAAGTTTAGTACTACACATCACTGCAACATGAAATTCTGCTGTGTAACTGGTTAAAAAAAGCAGCAAGGAAGCTCTCAGATGTGGAACCCTATTCGTCAGCAAAAGCACCCACCAGCTGAGTAGAGATTTCGTTTTATTACACATCCAAACGTTATTTGGCATAACTGAGCCCAATCCTCAGCAGATGCTACCACAATTCAAGAGAAATATATTAATAGCTATTTGTTCTCCTCCCCAAGAAATAAAACACTTCTTACGCTGGGACTGGGAAACTACTTTAGCCCGGCTGCGGCCGCGGGTATCAGCAGGCGTTGAGGTGACACTTGTGGCACTGCCCGAGCTCTGTCTCCTTGTACGAATCCGACCTGGAGGAATGCAAAGACAATCAGACTGTTAATACGTTTCTTTCAAAGGAAGCACAGTGTCTAACATGCTGTTCTATGCTTGCAGGGTTGCTATACACACAATTAACTTGGGTACAAAAGAAAATTTTACAGGGAGAGGCAACATCTTTCATTAGACTGGCTGAGAGGCAGGGAAGGGAGTGGAAACAGTCACAGTCCACAAGTCTGAAAACTTCTTTGCTTTCTGTAATGCTATCAGCCGGTTTAATTAAAAAAAATATTACCTCTCTGATAGCCTTTGCTTCTGTTCTATAGTAGCTTCTTTACAAAGGACCAACAACAAAAAATTCAGTCTCCTAAACGCTGCTGCTTATATCAAATAATTACTTTCTGAGAAGGCGATCAGCCTTTCGGAGACAGGCGTGACAGATGCCCCCACAAATTCCATTGCTGGGATTTCCAATTAGCAGCTTGGTGCTTTATATCCTGCTCTACATGTGCAGGCTGGCATGTACTCCTGCAAGAGCCTGTCAACGCAGCCTGACTCTGCTTTTATTTCAGGCTCATTGAATTTTCCCTGCTGTTTACAGATCCCTCATATTTATCCTGAGATCAGTGTAACTTTACTTGTAATGCAGAGTCCCATTTAACACAATCAACATTGTGGAAAAATGATTCTGTGTGTCTGTTCTTTATTTAAGCAGAGAATGGATATAAAGTCTCAAAGTGTTCTTGGTCCTTTTTCTGTCCTTTCCTCATGAAAAAGCCAAAGTAATTTGAGCTAGAAGAGCTTACAGGGTCATCAGTTCATCCCCTTCCTGGGGCAGGGCTGTTTCCTACAGAATGTTCTTTCCAGTGCTAAGCTTCAATTATCTGTCTCTAGTTAATGGGAAAGAAATGATAATTAAGAGCAACACAAAGAAAGCCTCCATCAGTACTTTTCAACAACTCAGTTCTCAGCCAAATCTGAACCAGTTTCTCAGGACTAATGCCAGTGCTATCCTGCATTCAGAGGATGATTTCAAGTTTCAGGCACAATAATAAAAGGAAAAAAAAACCCACAACAGGTAAGGGAAAAGTTCAGACAACTGCATACACTGGTTATAGATATTCATCTCCTGCCCTTTGTCTCCACCATAAGCATACAGAGAAATATGAACGGAGAGATATATACTTCCCACCCAAAAAAACTCACTTCACGTAAGGTACACACGCAGGACAAGACAATGGGAAATAGCCCAGGCTGAACAGACAGAGAGCTTTGTTCTTCTCTGAGCTCTCAAGATATTCATAACACGGTCTGCAAATTTCTGATAGACACAAAGTGACAAGGAGATGTTTAGCTTTGAGAAGAAAGCCTAGACTTGTTTGCAGGGAAAAGCCTAGGAGACAGCTGTACTTCACACCTCTTCACCAGCATCTAGTTTTAAAATAGCTCAGTAGGTGAGATACAGGTATCTGTATTCAAGCAAGTGTTTTAAAAGTGAAATAGAAGAAATTCTTAGCGCAAAACTGGGAAAATATAAGCAAACCACTTTCTTAACCACTGTCTCAACTGTTAGAACAAGCTTTGAGTACATCCATGTGGGTCCAACACTCATGAAACCAGCTGCTAAGCTCCTCCTACCACCAGCACGCTGCAGATCTCTTCTGCCCTAGGACATTATCTGCCCCTCACAAATGGCCAGCCCGATACGCAAGCAGAGACAGTTCTGCAGCTCTCTGCTGGCCCATTCCCATTCCTTGCAAGTCTGGCACGTGTGCAGCTACACACAAAGGAGCAAAGTCACTGTGGATTTGCCCCAAGGTGCATACCTCAAACCACACTGCAGCCTTCAAAGCAGGCGAGCATGGGGAGGGAGGCGGAAGGACCTCAGGCTCTTGGCAGAAGCCTCAAGGCTTCCTTTTGTTTCTCACATCAGGAGGGCATCACTGGCAGCAGCAGGGGTACAAAACAGCCAGAGGAGTCAAACCTGACCAGCCTTAGGAACCAGTAATGGAATTAACATAGATCCTTCCAGAAGACCAACAGAAAGCCTTGGCATTACAGAAAGTCTTGGGGGGTAACTCAAGCTGAAATTTAATATTATACACAGAAACAGACAGTTCTGGTGATGTGTATGGGCCAAGAATGGGTGAGAAGGGACTGATGTCTCCTCCTCTTACGCACAGGACACTCTTGGCATCCTCAAAATGTTCTGTTCTTTCTGAATCTACACAATCTTTTTTTTTTTTTAGTTTATCAGCAGGTGACTAGGAAAGAGGAGAAAACTGGGACACTACGTAATAAGTGACTCTCCCACCTTAGAAAATACAAATGCTAAAATAATAAAGAGAAACCAAAATTAGTTTCTGATACCAATTCTGGGGGCTTTAGGAAAGAAAACTGAACCAATAGGTCAGACTTAATTAATATGTGATTATCAGCAGGATTAGAGACCTCAGTCCTATTTTGAAACCCCTGAGAGTCAGTGGACAGACTCCTACCAACTTCAGTAGTTTCTGAATGAATGCATGCCCAGGAACAAAATCCTGCTTCTTTTTGGACTGGTAAGATTTGCACACTGATTTTGGCCTAACGGGTGTCAGAGAGAACAATGTGGGATGAAAAGTTGCTCTTGCACAGGAGAAACAGACCCAACACTGATACTGGTTGTCTCATCCCTCTAAAAAGACTGACGAGCATTTGAACCAACACTGCACCAGACTTGCATTGTGCAAATGACAACAGGAATGGCAGAAACTAGAAATTCATGACATAAAAATGATGCAATGGTACAAATACTGTGATAGCACAGTAACAGCTCACCCTAGGAGTACTCGATTTTTTTAAAGTCCATGAGATAAAGTAAAACGTTAGGGAAAAAATGCTTCTCAAAGTAAAATTCTTCACACAGTTACAAGGAAAAAGTGCCATCTGGTATCTGTTATATGTATACTTGAAGCATGAATTGTTAATATACTTTCCAAAGTTTTATTTTCTGAACTCTAATAACTGTATATTTATTTTTTTCATACAAGTAACTAATCTTTCTTGCAGGATACAAATGGTTCAAAATAAGTGGCTCAAGGCTACTCTTCAAGAAAAAAGATTTTAAGTTTTTCCTATCCAAGTATAGTTTGTAGCTGTAAAACAAAAAATGACCAATTGGAATTCAAAATTGCTTTAGGCAAATCTGTATTAGATAGAAAACTGAGGGATCTAGGATGTGTCATTTGTTAACTGATCTTCACAGACATTCACAGCTTTTAAATTAGTCTTATGATATCTGATGCTTTGATATCTTATGCTTTATAGTAATGTAAGATGAATCAATATTTGTCTGTCTGGAAAATATCAAGGTTTTTAATATATATTATACCAAGTACCGCATGTATAACAGAAGTTCGTCTATACAATACAAATATCCCCACTACATCTCCTTAAGGATTTAATCTACAAACAAAAGTCTGTTTTCTTATCTAAGACTTATTTGCACATAGGACTATGTGTGGCTTTATCCCTACCATTCTACCCACAGAGAAAAACTAATTTCAGGCAAGACTGTAAATAACATAACAAATAACTTATTCAGACTACTTTGTTGTTAAACTCAAGCAAACACCTCCCCTCCCCAAAACTTCTTTGCTTTCAAGTGTGTTTGTTTGCATGTCTAGCTCAAACTGCAGATGTAGCAATTCATATTTCATAACCATTATTTTTTTGCTCCTCTTAAAAGAATTACTGCATCCTGACAACAACAGCACAAAGGAACAGATAAAGACTGCCCCAACTAGTTTCCAAAAACCATAGAAGTATTTCCATAAAAAAGCCCTTGATCTGAATTTGACATGTGACACATTGGTGTTGGTAGAGAAAGTATTTTGAAAGACTCCATATAAATGCTTTGTGTTAAGAAACCATTTGTGGGTTTTTTTAGGGATGTTTCGGTTTAGTTTTTAAAGTTATTGTCAGTTTTTACAACAATCAATGGATCAGGATCGACCTTGAAACGTCTAACATCTGTCTAAACCTAGGAAAGTTGGTTTGTTTTGTTTTTAAAAAAGGAACAAGCAAAGGAAGATTCTATGATAATGTTTTTGCATTACGGGAGGCTTCATCCAGCAGCATCATTCTGAGCTCCTCTGGGAGGATACTGCAGCATCTCCGTCCCCAGCACTCAGAACAGACATAGGCTTTGTGACACCCTGCCTGCATATTACACTGTAGAAAATGACTTTCAAATAGTCTAGAAGTGGTGTAATGTAACAGCTCCACAACTGAGTTTAATCAGTTCCATGCTGTGAATAATGACACCTACAACCACACAAGTTACATCAGGAAGCACTGTGATGGTAATTGTCTCTCCATGGATCAGGTTAATGCATTCAGGTTACTCAGCACTGGGTTCTTCCCCTGCTTGGGGAAAACCATTCCTGAAAGAGCCTCTAGGACCCCTCTAGCTGTGTTACTGCTAAATGACACACGGACATCTGTGAGACATGCACACATCAATTAAAAACATGCTTTATGTATAAATCTGTAAACAGCTTTTTACAACGACCATTGGAATGGTTTCCATGCATATTTAGCACATGTCCAACATTATACTAGTGTAAGACCTGACTTTGCACCATAATTTTTCCCAAGAATCACTTGACCCTTACTGGAAACCATCAGAATATGCTGCCTTGGGGTTTTATACAAAAACTCCCTCCAAATCAGAGGGTTGAAGGGACAACAGCAGCACCACTTTGCCCTACACCAACAAGCACAGCCAAATCAAGTCAGCATTTGCAAAGGGAGGCACCAAGAGAACAAAGAAACCTACTGCCTGAGCATTTCCATTTAAGATACCACAGTCAGTCACACCTTTGAATCAAGCCTTGCCCTTGAGGACAGGCAAGAGCTTTACCGCAGAAAAGAT
>NW_010130800.1:27763-39783 GCF_000699245.1 Pterocles gutturalis | reverse complement strand
GCAGGAATGGTGATTTCTTAAAATTTGTGTTATTCCTAAAGCCTTTGGTAAAGCTCAAGATGTCCAACTGAGCAGACCACTTTTTGAACCCAAGTTCTCTCAAAATTATAATGAACCAGATTTTATTTATTTCTGATTAATAATAAAAACTATTAAAAATTGTCCCACTAATTTTGGAAACTGCTGATTTTGTTTTAAACTTGACAATTTCAGGACTGATCAGCATTTATGCTTCCCCATTTTGTGAAAGTTTGTCTGAAGGGCTTGTCTTTATGCTCACTTTGAAAAAAGGCAGCCAGATAACAGAAATGCTCTGAACCATTATTCTGTACTGAAAGTCAGGATCACGCACCTTTTTAAAATATTCCGTGAAAAGCTGTTTTATTATAAAAGAAGCAGAAACTTTTCTGAGGCTTCCTTTTAATCAGGTGTAACAGACATGGACGTAAGGCACAACTGCTACTTACATAGCACTAGCTGTGCAGTCCTGATCAAGACTAAAAAGGTTTAGATCTTAAGACCTTTGCAGGGAGAAAGCTTTTAACGAAGTTTGAGACAGCCACACATGAAGGGTCTGGGTAATCGAGACAATACTGTGTACTGCATTAAGATAGTCTCACAGCACAGAGACAGCAGAAGACCTTCACAGATTTAAGTGGCACGGAGACTCACGCTACCTTTCCATGAGGAAGTGCATTTCAACAACATTTGTCAACTGGGACAACACCACTTAAAACCAAAGGACTGACGCTTGGCTCTTAACTTGTATTCTTGCCACTGGCATAACCCACTCTGTCTTGCTCGTGTTTTGAGATGTCTGGCTTAAAAACAAAACACTGAGGAGAACTGAGGGCAAAGCAGATGGGAACTGCCAAGTTCACACAATGCTGGCTCCCAGCTGAAGGGAAGGTGCAGAGCTTTTACACTGTAGCTACAGAAAGCCACGATGGGAACCAGACTGCAGATTTAACATCAAGCTGGACCACACAAAAAAAACCACAGGGATTCGCTCTTAAATTACTTATTGGGGACCTGTGAAAAAACAGGAGCAGTTTCTGCTTTATGTTCAAAGAGTGCCTCATGCACACGCAGGTATTTCCAGAGCAAGGAGATGTTTCTCTTCCCCTGCCCCCTTAATTTATACATTTATGTTAAGAATATAAAGTTTTGTTTTCCCTGTAGTTAGTTGCTGGCAAACTCTGCAAGACCAGAGAGCTCGCAGAAGACCCTTCTCAGCTCTCATCTGTAGGACACACCAAATCATGAACAAAGGCTGGTTTTCCCTTAACTGTCTCAACAAAGGAAAACGGATATGAAGAGTTTCAAACAGTGATTAAACTCATCCTTCAAAGGCTCTGGCTGTAATATGCTACATTGTCACAATCCTCCCTGATGCTCACTCCCCCAAAAAATGAGAATCCTACAGCAAAAGGAAGATACAAGATCTGGTATTTAACATGAGGGAGATGGCAAACTCAGTTTCTGAAAGCTCATCTCACAATCTTTCCCCTCAGGCAATTTGCTGGTTTCTATTACAGATTTTACCAAATCCAATCTGCTCCTAATGTAGCTGAATTGGAAGAAAAAAACAAAACAAAACAAAAAAAAAACAACCGAAGCCCTAATCAAATAAAAAACCCCACCCTTTTGCATGATGAAGATAAAGCATTTAATAAACTAAAAAAAAAAAAGGTATTCCAGAGGACAGCTGTTGCAACAAACCTTCACAAATATTGTTACAGTCTAGGAGGGAACCAAGATCTGCACAGGGTATTTCATAAGTTAAACTTTCAACATTTTAAAGTTAAGACCAAAAATAGAAGTGTTTGAGAACTAGGAGGAAAGGAAGAAGAGAAAAAGAAGGGTAGGCAATAAATAAAAAAACCTCAGGATTACAACAATCTGGAACTTTCATCTAATTTACCACTGCTTTAGAAATACAAGTGTTTAGGTCAACTGCATACTCCTTATCGCTGACAGATCACAAAGCACAAACACTTGCTCATGATGCAGAGCCAGTTCATCTCTCAACACTAAGATTAAATGCCAGTTCCAAAAATGTGGACACCTTTCCCTCTAAATAACAGATCAATGCATCAAAATAGTAAGGAAAAAACATACACGTCACAACGGCACAGTGGCACTTCTGAGAACACCACATCCAAATACAAGCAGCCATCAAGGATACGAGCACAGTCCCACAAGACAGTAATAGATCCCTTGAAAAGAGACTTGCAGGAGGAAAAAATGGGCTTGTTGGGGGGGTGTGGTGTCTTCATTATGTGTAGAAGGCATTCTTGTTTTCAACTCCTGTCTGCCTCAGAAAAAGTGATTTCCCAGTGATCTTTTTTGCTTGAGAAAAATAAAGAACAAGCTCTGACAACAAGCCAGAGAACCAGACTGGGAGCCCTCCCAAACTAGCAGGCTCCGTGTTCTTGAAAAAAAGCCTGTCCTCCAACTGTCTTAGATGTAAGCCATCCCGCTCAGACAGTTAACAACAAAGAGACAGAGCTCAGGTTTAAAGAGGTTGACTAAATATTCCTTCCCTAGAGATCATTGTTTACTGTCCTCATTTTTCTGCCATGTGATCATCTCATTCAATTCTCTCGCTGCCCGGTCTCTTCCCGAAAGCATTTGGCAGTTGCGACCTGAGCTTTGGATGGAAAAACACAGCAAACCTTTACATATCGTGGAGCAAGAAAACACAAGCCCTGTGTTGTTTTTTTGTTTGTTTTGGTTTGGTGGGTTTTTTTGTCTTTTGGGGCAGGGGAGTGAGGGCGGTTTTTTTTTTTTAAATCTGTGCACAGGTCACCTTCAACCAAAAGCAGTGCTTTAGATACAGAGACCCACATACAGCTTTGTGATCAGAAGTCATAAAAGCAAATAAGTGCCTACAAGTGGGGAGGAGCTTGAAGAGAAAGTGAAGAATATCCCATGGCATCAAAATGAGCAGGACAACCATGCAACACTTCATGCAGGCCACCAGTGAACATGGATGAGAACCAGATAACACTTTGAGAACAGAGACCAGTTAGGGTGGTACAACCGTGGACACACCTCAGTTACACAGACTGCTTACCCTCAGTTTTAGTGGTAGTACCATCTTTAGGCAAATTAAAAAAAAAATAAGGACAGGGTTAATAGGGAAAATTAGTAACATCAAGAGAAGTGGGCACTATATATTAGCTACAGAAATATGCAAAAAAAATTAACACAATTAAAGAAATGAAAAAAGTTTGAGCAGCAAATCAAAGCTTGATGTATCTGAAGAACACGCTTGCAGGTTTTCCCCCCTGCAATAACCAACCTTTGCCAAACTCCGTTTCCTCTGTTTGCCTCACCATTTCTCTCACAGGTATGCACAGGTGATAAATGTCCCTACCAGCTCAAAAGGAAGCAGGCTCCCTCAGGAGCAGCCATGTTTGCATCATTTAGTGCATTTGCTGCTTTTCTCCCACAGTCTGTGTTACGAGCAAGACTAACACTGTATTCAGTCTCGCAGCTTCAAGGACAAAGCCAGCTTCAACAGATACTTTCCCCCCTCTTCTGTTCTTCCTCATGACGTAGGATTGTTCAAAAGCAGTTTTGCCACTGAAGCCAACGTGTGGCACCACTGAAAAATGGCAGCATCCGTAAGCTCAAAAGCACGCTATGATGAGATCAGCTTCATATTCTGTATTACATCTTCGCTGTAACGTATCTAAATCTTGAACCAAGCATGAACAATTTAAATGAGAGTAAGAATTTAACTTCTGAATCAAAAACAACCAGCATGCTTAAGCCAAGGTAAGATATTTCAGATATGAAAGAAATCTGTCCACAAAAGGGATCTACAGAAACCAACCCTATATAATTCACCAAGCATATTTTATCAGACTAAAGACCAAATTCCCTTCACTAAGGAGAAGCAGCTTTTCATCTGACTCAGTGAAGATAATCTACACAGCTTAAATCAAGATCACTAACTTCTGATTTTGCTCCCTCTTGTAAAGGTTGATCAATGAAAAGCCTGGAATTAGATAAGCATGAAACCAGCAGAACGAGAAATAGCTCAGATGATCAGCTCTGCTCATAACCAAGTTGAAGCTCTGCAAATATGGAGTCAATCACTGCTGTGCATTTCCTCCTCCATGCCTCCTTCAATGGCATCTCCAGGAGAGAAAGATCAAATGCAAACTTTGTTGTAAGAAATCATGGGGCACCTGAAAGTGATATACGATGCTTTGAGGGAATAACATGATATGTGGCTATAATCCAAAAAGAGTCAGCATAAGGAACAGATACTTCTATCCTGTGTGGCGAAACAGGAAGACTGACCTCCTCTTTGTTTCTACATCTTTCTCTTGTAAAACAGAAAGTGACCAAACTAAACTAAGATGTACTATTCAAAGCATAAAACAATTAATGATAAACCAGTTTCAGGAAAGGAGGGAAGGAAGAGAAGAAAAAGAGACAGGGGGACATGTCAAAAGGAATTGAGTAGTATTTTCCTCAACAACATCCCAGAATCAGATCTGCTCTTCCCCAGAAAGAAGAGTGAGACGCAGACTATTATACAATTCAAAAACTAAGGAGTTGCTTCAAGTCAGTTCTGTTGCAAATTTTTCCCTTAATCCCAAAGGGCTAGAGATCACACACTGATCCTGGAAAGCCATTAACTATCTCAGAGATTTGTTTTTCTAGTTAGAGTTTAATATTCAAATAAAATTGCGAGGCACTTTCTGGTAGTAAAGAAATCTAACTGCAAGAGCAGAACATGTAGATTTACCTAGTGATGCGTATGAGCCTGGGGGCAAGGCTGCAGCAGAACTGAAGGGGGCAGATGCTCCAGCAGACGTCACTTTTGACTTGGCACTAGCTGCTGCATTCACATCGACGTCACTGCGGGATCGCTGCAGAGATCCTGGTGTTGACACAGATTTTGTACTTACTGTAGATGCTGCAGATGGGAGTGGGAGATCCAGAATAAAGAAGATTAATTTTTTGAGCTCTGTGCTTCAAAGAGCCTGACAAGCAGTTTAATGTACTATTTTTAACGCTCACTGCTGGCACTGAAATACCTCAACTAAGAACACTTTATCAGGGCAACGTGGGCTTCCCCACACAGCCTGCAAAGATATTTCAATGCTGACCTGCTGCCACCTCTAAGAACTTTATCAGACACTAACCTAAATGCTGAGATCAAAAAGGCTGTCAGGCCTGTAATAAAGACATTTCTAACAGAACTCAGATGGGAAAGTTCAAGTACCCATCACCAGCTTGTGAGTTGCTGGCCAAAACAGACCTGCAGGTCCTTCAGTCCAGGTTCTACTAACTTCCTTCCCAACACCTCATCTTCTCACGAGGACTGCTGTTCCCATCGCTTGTCAATGCTTACCGTCTTAAGCATGAAGCTTGTCTATTCAGTTGCAGGCAAACATGCATTTGTGTGCACAACCAAGTAGGTTACACAACAGTATCTCCTTGAATCAAAGGTCTCAGTGGGGTGTACTGTATACACGAACCAGCCAGAACCCCATCTTGGTCAGGTGTACAAGGCAGCTCTTCTACCAAGGAAGTTTTGACTATTATATTCTGTATTAAAATTTATTATTAAGATTATTGTATGCATTTAGTTAGGACAGGAAAGCTGCACCTAAATATTCCATCCAACTGTAAAAACAGATTAGCAATGAGATGGAATTTAACACTGTAGGACTTGCGTGCAGACGATGCCTCCAGGAAGTGCTGAAACCGCAGAGAATAAATGACAGAAAACTGTAAAGCTGAAGGCACTGTTAGACTACATAGCTTTACGTCTTAGCATCAGCAGTAGTCTATTACAGCCATTGCACAGCTAAATATACCTTGGCTACAATTTTCAAGGCTTTTTAGCTTTCCCTTCAGGTGCAAGCAATAGCAGATTCACTAACTTTCAAAAGCAGCATTATATCAGCAGTTGATGCTCAGAATGTAGTGTACAACCCAAAACCAATTAAAAATTTTACATAATAAGTTGTCATTTTAAGGAGTGGTAAACAGTGATCAAAGTTGTTCTTTGCATACTATAGTGTCTGAAATTCTCATTCTAATTCATCACACTTCCTCAGCAACACCTGAGTGCATTTTTCAGCTCCCATTCTCACTCACCTCTAGATGTAGTACTTCCAGTAGGACTTCTTTTGGCAGACAATGGACGGCTAGAAGTTAACATAAATATTTATTAAAACAAAACTAGTATTTCACAGTCACCCGTATCAGTGCCACTCTATTCCCTCAGTACACAATTGAGTTACTAGTAAGTTATTTAGGATAGACTAGCAAAGGTTATTGTTTAAGAATAAATACAGCATCACCATGAAATTATTTACAAAAGCACAAAGAAAAAAATTAGTATGCATGTTGTTTGAGGAAGAAAAGATTTTCTTTAAAACACTTTTTACATATTTAAAAAGTTACCCCAACAAGTTATGGATATTTTTCATACAGGTCTAACAATTAAATTGCAGACATTCAGAGCCTAAATTGACTCTCTCTCTAATAGAAGCTAAAATATATACATTCAACAGAAGAGTTACATATTGATTTTGCAGTTACAACTCAAATTCAGTTTAGTCTTTTCTTTCTCTTATATGGAGAGAGGCAGACTTATACCTCTAGGGTTAATGCTCAACACAGAATTTTAATCCAAGCACTGTTTTAAGCTCACCTGGAAGGAATGACTAACAGCATCTGCTGAGCACAAAAAGCTTCCTAGAAAATTATTTATGGAGTCAAGATAATGACTTTTTTTTAAAGCCTGAAATGGGTTTTGCTAGCTTTTTATTTTAACACAATGTTAGCTTAAAAAAAAAAAAAATTTTTTTTGAAGTAACCAAGTGTTGAGGCCAAGTGTTGACCAGATGAGACAAAGCGATGTGATGGCTCCCTCCAAGTCAACGGAGCTATCTGCAGTCGTTTAAATCAAGAGGTAGTGACACTGAAGAACTTACTTGAGACTCTCCTGGGAGCTGGAGGAGGAACGATCCGACTGTGGCAAGGACACGATGCTGTCAGAGTTCTTCAAATGCGACTGCAGGGCCTTCTGGTAGGAAGATTCCAAGGTGTGGTACAGATGCTCTGCCTCTCTGCTGAAGTGACTGTGGAAACCCCAGTAGCACCTGGAAGCAAAGTACAACACTGTGAATATTTCCTTGTCATGGTTTAGGAGGTAGTGGAGCACAGGTAGAGCCCTTTTCACTACTGGCGTTAGTGGGCTCATTAGCCCAGTCATTTCAGCCATCTACTGCCCTTATGAAACACTCAAGACTTATCACTTTCTTCAACCAGATGTATTGCTCAAACAGCTGCACAGAAGACAAAAGAAATTAAAATCAGAAGAGAGGAATGCACCACTTAGTGCACTGCAAAAACACAAGCAGTCAAAAAAGCTTTATTACAGAAGAAGCTCTCATCCCTCCGGCTGTGGGAGATGGTAGACCTACAGACTGATACTAGTTTGGGACTGGGTTCTCAAACGCTACTTAAAAAAATGCCAAAGGCAGAACACATATGCATGGGCCCAATTCAGGAAAGCACCAGCTGGTGTTGTTTTCTTCCTAAGTTTAACAAACAGCTCTTCTACAATGCTGCAGACACAAATCTTCTGTACTGAGTTGAGGCTATTGACTGCCTTTTTGGAAAGAAATAACAAGGAAAAGGAGAGATGCTCCTATAGTTTTCCAGTCAGTGCCACACTGAAAATAAAAGAGCATTTTAAGATGAGAGAAGAATCCCTCTCTGGTCCAAATCTCCTGGCTGATGGCTAAACACCATTCACTTTCATCACAAAGGAGATGAAGACACTTGGCACTTTTCAGGGGGCAACTAACGGGCAGTTTAAGAGTAAGATCATTAGTTCAAATGAATCAAGAATTGTGTGTGACAGCCAGAAGTCAGAGTCTAAGAGAAGTCACATGCATTCTCACATCAGTAGAAGGAAACAAATTTCTGCCTTACAGTCAGCCACGCTGTTAATTAAGAAACATGGGAAGAGAGAATTAAGCATGCTCTCTGAAGCCTCATGCCCTTCTCTTTGCTGTCTATTCAGCTTAACTAGTCACCTGCTGTGAAGCCTCAGTGCCTACTGTATTTTCCAGTGATGGACACATTCCCTTTCAGAAGAATTTAAACAGTCCTACTGTGAAACACCCTGACTTACAGCATTGAGATTAATAACATCTATTGTTCATTGATTTTATGTTTTACAACATCCTCTTTCTGAGGAAAAATGGTTCTACAGTGTTTTTTCAGAAGAGCATGAACCTGGTACATCAGTATACTACCATAAGTACAAACACATTAATGGAAATTGAGAGACCTTTAACAGAAGAAATCTGCAAATATTAAAGTTTTCTACAGATACACACAAATATATTATTTCAATGTCATGTTTCCTTAATTTAGGAGACCATGTAGCAGTGTACTAGCACAAGGACTTCTGTTTCAAGAGTAGCAAATAACCCACAATCTTGCACACAGGCCAAAAAGAAAAGATATATTTGAAATAACACCATTTTTATACTAAACAGAAGAAATCTCAGTTAACTGCAAGCAACTCAAACATCAAAAACGAGGTTACTAGTTCTCGACTCTAGACTCCTGAACAACTCAGGTAAGCATTTTACCTGCTCAGACAGATTAAAAGACAATAAAATATTACAAGAACAAAGGGGAACATGCACAATTAGAAGACGTGTTACATACGTAACTCATCCCTATGCAATCAATGCACATGGCATCTCCTGCGGAAGTACACACTCCCACTGAAGCCAAGGGAAAGTCAGCATTAACTGCCAAGAGAACATGGCTTGTCTGGACCTCGGTCTCCAACATGTAATACCACTGACCCACAAAACAACAGGGGCAAAGAAGAGGAGGAAGAAAAGACAGCAGTAACAGCTTCCACTTACTTTCTTGCCTCTATCCTGGCTTCAGAGTCTGCATCATGAATTCCCTTCTTTATTGTTTCAGCTAACACTGATATGTGTCTGAAATAAGAAGGAACATTATCAGCAGTCCAGACAGATCCACAACACTTATAAACAAATGATTAATTTGATTTTGCCTTGGTCTCCAAGAACAGAGTTTGTCACATCCTCCCATTTCCATGTAAGATCCTTCAGAGGCTTTATTTATTTACTCTTACAAGTCAGTTTTATTTCATCTGTATTGCTGACTAGGAAAAAGCAAACAGCATTCTTCATAGATCAGTCTTTAGTTAGCTATTGAAACTGTCTGGGTAGTCTAGAGCTAAGAAAATTGTGTTCCACACTCTTCTCCCACAATTACTTTCACTGTTCGTTAGTTTGAAGTACTATAGAAGCCTCAGAAGCTCCTGATAGACATGTAAGTTGCCTTAACCCCATCATCTCACTTTAGGGTGCAAAAGATAATTCACTCAGCCAGGTTTTCCAGGGCTGGCACAGGAGACAGACTCACTGAACTCTGACTGTCAGAACTACAGGAATGAATACTGTGCGTGAACATACATAGGTGCTTTTTTTGTGGCAAGAATACCTCTACTAGAGCTACCCGACATAATCTCACCTCTTAGATTATACTTTCACCAGAATTAACCTCCACAGACATAAGTAGGAGAGAATTAACCTACTCGTTTTCAGAGCTTACCTTTCTAGGGAGTGTGTTTGCCACTCTTGCAACAGCAAGTCTAAAAATTCAAAACAGCGCCTGAGAGAAGAAAGAGAAGAAATGCTTAGTTCTGTGTTAACAGAGACACACTGACTTTGCCATACTTGCCTCTAAGCAGCCATCTTTTGTTATGAAGCTTCTTGGGACACTGGAATTCAGTAACAGTCTGAAGTAGTAACTGGAGGCTTGACATAAAACAATCTGGAAAGCCCCCTTTTTAGCTAAGCAGGATACAGACCCAGAAGATCCATGCTAATGCTACTTTCTACCTGTTAGTAGCTCAGGCTTCACACTGAAACTTCACACTTGGCTTCATGTGGAGACAGACCTTCTCAACTCTAAGCTCCCTTCCTCATTTCAAGAAACCAAGGCACAAGTATGCTGTTATTTGTTCAAGCTTTGTCACCAAATTCAGCAGCCACAAAGCACTTCCTTCTGTTTAACTAGAAGAGAACTAGCTAATCTATATGGACCAGGCAAGAGCCTCCCAGTGAGGCAGTGGACTGAAGGAGCCTTAGATTTTAGGTGCAGAGAAGGCCATCAGCCCATCCAGTCCAGCTTCCAGGTGACACTATCACAGAACACTACTCCTGCTGACTAGCTCAAAAAAAAAAGTGTCACTATAATAGCTAGTAGTGGGGAACAGCAATGTGTCTGTAAAGAAGCCAAAATAATATGACATTATTATAATGACATGTAAGCACAAAGACTAGTTTAAAAAAACCATTTCTCTGCGGAATAGTGCCTTTTCTTCTCTGCAGTGCTGCGGCTTATAGAAGATAGCTGACCTTGAATGTGATCCCAACTCATGGTGGAGAATGAGATGCACTCTTTAGTAAGTGTGTGTATCAACTCTTCTCATGAATAAAAACAAATATATGAATGTTATCAGAAAGCACATGTTAACATATTTACTGGTAAAAATAATAAATTCAGGCTAAATGCTCACCTTCTAACTGCAACAGACTTGGAGGTACAGTTACTGGTTATGATGGGTATTAATCGAGGGATGTGCGTATGCTAGAAGAAAACAAACAACAAAACCAGGAAGAAATCTTTACACCACAGTTCCATGGAATGGAAAGGCCATCTCATTCAGCCACCGCAGCCCAGTAGGTAGATATTTATTTTTGTTCAATTCTTTAAAATAGAACTGCTATATAAAGGAATGCTAACAGAGATAGACAGGTATTTTTATTATTTCAAATATTTTATCTGTTAAAATATGTTTAACAGATATTTTATTTTCTTCTATAACAACAAACTCCCGTGAGTCAAGGAGCTGAAGTCACTGCAAGAGGACCTGTCAGTGGTGACAACTTGAGAGATATCAGGCTATCTACAGCTTCCCCAGTGAATCACTACGCAGAAGTCACCTCTGCGACCTAATGGTTTTAGGAAATGCACACTATCTTTGAGGAGTATAATTAAGAGGATGAGTCTGTTCTGCAAGGCAGGTTTAAAAACCAAAGAAAAAAGTTTGCTCAGCTCTTAGAGAGATGGAAATATATTACTCGGCAAATGTTTTTCCTACTATTTGGCAAGGCTTAATTACCATCATCTACACAGGGCTGCATGACATCTGAGACAGCCAAGCCCATCACTATCAGAAAAGTAGATTAGGCACTCAAATCTAAGTTTCATTGCAGTGACATTCATATTTTCTCAGAAATACCATGGTATTTGGAAATTATAATGTTTTTCTCTTTTGATGTATACTTACTCGAATGATTAATCTAACTGCTACAACACCAGACGTGGCCATGACTTTGGCACTATTCGGAATTAGATTAAAAATTGTTGGCATGATGGCTTCTGCCCCATGGTCAAACTTGTTTCCCAGAACTGATGACAAATGTCTGAAAAACAGAATGAAGTCATGCTGGTAAGTGTGCTGAGTATCAAGCAAGTCAGACTTCTACAGAACATCTGACATAAGCACATCCAACATCTCAGTCTTTGCAACTGTCATCTCCTCTCCGACTCCAAAGGACAGAGAACACCAGGTTTCAAAAATAGTTCCTTTCCTTTCACTTCAGACTTACGTTCTGTATTCATCTGAACTCTGAGAAACAGCAAGTTCAGCATAAAATAAAGTAACTAGCACAGCTAAAAATTTATCAAATGGGTTCATGCTGAAAGAATGTATTTTCCTGAACTTGTTAGTTTGTACTATAGTTTCTCCAAAACTGTCTATTTTGTCACGATATGCACAAATTTAAAAAAAAAAAAAAGCTATCAGAAACACTGCAGTGCCCTTTTTCTTGAAGCATTTCACAAAGGATAAACCATCAAAAATAAAAACTAGCTCGACCAGAACAAAGCATGTGCATTTTCAGCTTTATTGTTCA
>NW_010130800.1:2879-27732 GCF_000699245.1 Pterocles gutturalis | reverse complement strand
TTTCCCTACTCGGTGCACGAATGCATGGCTTGCTCATCCACTCAGCATATCTCAAACCAGCATCGTTTAAAACTCAAGAACACAGTTTGGCACAACTACAGTTAGTGGCCTACATGGATGTGGTTTTAAACAGCTGTACCAAAATCATGTTCTACCTGTAACTATGCAGCACTATCAGTGTGAGTTACATCCTAAATGTGCTTTAACCCGTGTCTGTTCCTTTCTTCTCCATCACATTTTAAGCACATTTAGAAAGTAAACTTACCCCAACGTGATACAAGCCTCTCGCACTACTTGAGACCTCAGGTCTTTAGCGGATAATTTAAATGCTCCATCCAGAAGTCTTAAGTGTTGGAAGAAGTTATCATATTCTGCGGCTCCAGCCAAAAGTAAGGAACGGATCTTTTTCAGCTGTTTGCACCATAAAAGAAAGCAGTGACTGTTAATGAGCAATAAATACAAAGACAGTTATGTTTCAGGGCTGATACTTGATTTACAGGGTCATTGGACAACTGTTCCTCAACATGCATTGAGGAACTCAGTTCTCAAAGTCCAAGCAATTTTATTATTTCCGATATCATATTCAACTTGTCAGTCAAGATACTAAGTACAATAACATAAGCCCGATAGCTGTTAGAGGAATCCAGAAGTGTCGCATACAGATACTCAAACTGTATTATAACCCAAAAATGACTTTTTAAGCCAAAAGAGATCTTGAAGGTTCTCCTCTACTCCCCTTAGAAACCACCTATTTGCAACAGCTTCTAAAGCTTAGGTCCTTTCATCACTAACTATTGTATTAAAAAGATGACTTGAAGGGCATGGCTCACACTCAGATCTGAGTAATACTGACATATCTAGAATAAGTCCACTGACTTAATTAAAATAATTATCTGTCCCCACCAGAAGTGGAACCCTGACCCCATCAAAATGGGAAGTTTTCTATTAATATTACAGGGACCACCATTTCATCCTACAGATATTCTTTCTGGACACCTTCACAGGCTCTCATGTATACTGATGCCTCGATTTAAGCTCACTGTTACTCAGTACAGCAAACGAAACAAAACACAACAAAAACCCTGAAGTAAGCTGAATCAGCACAGTTTGCCACTCGGATCTGTAATACAGGATTTGACAGACATGTCAAAGTTGGTACATCAATGATGAAAGCCTGCAGTGCAGACAAGATCTTGCATCTATTTATATAACGAAAACATAGCTCACTTCACTAAATAAAACTCAGTCTTGGCATGCATATAACATATCTGATTTTCCACTTCCACCTTTCCCACAGTCATATTTATTTACTCAAAACCTAAGTGTGCAAATTCTTTCCGAATTGTTTTACACCTCTCCTTTTGCAAAAGTCCTCTATAAGCAAAGTGTTTTTTTGCCTCATCAGCAAGTTTTAGGATGTTCTGAATACCACTTCGGACATTTTTATTTCAGCGTCTGCTAGAAAATTTCTAGCTTTGCATCTGGATTTGCTGCATGACTTCCAGTTCAACCTGATGCTGCCTCAACGGATTCTTGTGCACCAAACAGCATTTTCCTTCACAGATGTGGTTTAAATTCAGTCTCATAAGGAAACATTTCCCCCAAGCTTGGGGGAACACAAGAGATGTGCATAATTTAAACTATGTTCTAGCCTCACTCTGAGGTTCTCCCTGTATCTTTTTTATGGGATTAAGCTCAGTGCAGCAGAAACTTATAGGAATAGAGTACATATCCAAGTTCACCACTTACCGCGGAAACTCTTTGTTCCCAGTCATGCTTATCATCCGATAGTATCTCTCTGATTTTGTTTATAGATTCCTCAAGATCCCGGCTGGAATAAATCTGCAAATTTAAATACAGAGTAGCACCATAATGCAAGATTTACTCCAGAAAAATCACATCACTTCCGAACTACATTCTGACATCCTTTGCTCCTCAATGCTCAAATGTCATGTGCTAGCCTTGGACACCACTAGCTTTACATAATGCAATGGATTTACACCCATTTCCTGCAATTAAAAAATTACTAAATTATTAAAGTATCATCTTTTATTATTTTACTATATTTTCACAGTTTTTCCTGCAGCTGCTGGTGGCTGTATTAGTGAAGACCCACAGGAGATCATGAGTGGACACATGTGCTGTTCAGCTGTCCCAGAAATAAAGCTCTGTTGAAGGAGAGGGCATACATGACATATCTCAGCTATCCAGCTAGATCTATCAGCAAACCTGCACTATCCAGTTGTCACACACACAACAGCAGTGATCCCAGAGGCTCAGGTCACCTTTTTTCGCTCTCAGTTCCCAGGTGGTACAGATGAAGTGTAGAGAGGCTTCTGCTGACTTAAGTTTTTGTTCGACCAGACTGCACTGTGCAGCATGTCCATCCAGCTCCATGTCCACTCCTGTGATAGCTCTATCACAACCCTCACACCCATTCCCTCTGCGTCAGAGGGTTTCACACAAACTACTGGCAGGTACCACCATTTAAGACTTTCCTCCCTCTTAACTTCCAACTTGCCTTGTCCTTGAAGATTTGCCAATACCACAGCAAAGCACAATTTGTCAGTGATTCGCACTAGGTCCTATATCCATCTTCTGCTTTTTACTACTGTGTGTTTTAACATGTAATTCTACTTACCTGAACCGTTGGGACATCTTCAAATGCCTTAATGAAGTCTTCTTCATCCACAGCACCTGCTCCCTCTTTGGCTGCTGACAGACAAATGAAAAACCCTTTTCAATCTTCTTATCAACAAGCTAATCAATTAAGAAACCACCAGCTATCAAGGCACCTACTCAGGGGAAAGTTCACTATCCAGGCAGCCTCAGAGTGCTGCAGATGTAATGAAAGCAGAGACAGGGAATTCAATGCCAGGCATAGACTAGACATTCACAGCATCCCTCAACTCCTAGGCACAGAGGGCACATTAGGGAAGTCATTACAGTAGTCACTAAACAGTAAGGGGACACAGTCTGAAAGATGAAAGGGAATATTTAATTACATGGGAGATTTTATTTTAAAGGATTTAATCCTATCTATAATAGATGAAGGTGCAGATCTGACAGGTGCACAAACAGACAAATGATAAGGAAGATAAATAGTCTCTGGAATACTAATCAGATTAGAGACTGAGGGGAACTTCCTCCATTTCTATAGAATTACTGCTCAGTTTTCTTCCTGCACCTTCGTTATCAGCAATGCCCAAAGGTCTCAGAAAAAGGCTGGTCTATCAATTTTAGATTGCACGGGCTGAAGTATAGTATGTAGCCTCACTTCAACTAGAGTTGCAGATATAGAGGCAAAAATCTACACACTGAAACGTTGACGTGATTTACTCAGTCGTCAGTGCACAACCACACAGGTCCAACCTTTCACAAATGCAAAACACATCAGAGATGTGGGGGTGGCTTGGAGATTCATTCTACCAAAGTTTGGTTGTGGCAGGCAGACAATGTACACGTAATGATTTAATAGGGGAAAATTTGTTACTGGATCCTGGGGGCCAGTCTGGTAGTCCTTGCAATAAGCTGAAACATGAACACTATAAATATTTTGCATAAAGGTCAATTCAAATATGTTATCAACTTACTTGAAGACTTGGAGCCCAGAGCTGCAGACCCAAGTCTGCGGGTGGTCCCCATCCCAACTCTGCGGGAGTTTGCAGGGGCCTTTGAAGATGTAGAGGAGCTAGCTGAGGAAGGTCTGTTCCCATCCACGGAGTCTTCATCGTCAAAAATTTTATCTGCCAAAAAAGCACACTCAGCTGTAAGTCCGATGAAGCAAAGGGACGTCTCGGGGAACATGCCCACGCAATAGCAAACATGCTGTACGCTCAGGGCTGCTCTGACAGCTCTCATCGCAGCAGTGGCTTCGTGCTAGAAATCCAGCTATTCACGAATGACTACCAGGCCACCGAACCCAAGCCTTTGCTGCTGCAGCCACTATGTTATGAACTCTTTCAATTAATGCATTCAGATGAGAAGAATAAACTTCAAATCTCCAGCAGAAAGATGCAAGCTGCAGGTAATACTTGGGGTGTCTACAGTCTGCATCTCTGATGTTTATGCCTCCAAGAGTTATTTTGTCATGGAAACCAAGACCATGAGCAAATCCAAGATCCAAGTGTGGTGGGGATCAGGCAGCACAGGCTGCCGTCACACCCTGCACCAGATGGAGAATAGATGGGGGAACCCAGGAAACATCGCATGGCAACACCCACACAGTTGATAATCCACAGGCAACTAATCACAGACCCATCTAGAGGTACATATCTACTTTGACTTTTTAAATTATCACAAGAGATTTTTCACAAGGAAATACAAAGTGTTACCTCAAATTCATAAAAACCACAAATGTAAGCTGTATTAAAACTTACTGAACCCTCTGCATATATCCAAAGGGAACTGCAGCCTCTACCTCCAAACATGAACATAAATTAACTTAAAATGAATTACAGTCACTCTGATTCTCAGCGAAGGTCACTTCAATTCCAAAGGAGCGCTTATATTGCGGTTTTACACAGATTAGCTAACCCACTTTAAAAACCAGCCTTGGGTTGAAAGGTGACAGAGTGTTTGGACAGCTGATAAATATGGTGCAGATTATTTATTGAGGCCAGAAAAGCCACCTCAGTCCCCATCACTTAGCTTCTCCACACTAACACTTCATTCAAGATTGGAGACCTGCTTCATATCCATCTCTCTCCAACAGTCCAAGGCACACACCAGCTCTCCCCCATTTCAGGAACATTTCCTTTGTAAAATTTCACTTGGTAGAAACTCAAGCAGGTGCTTTAATACATCCCTGTTCAGGAAAGCACCTGGGAATATCTAGTAACAAATAGAGGCTCCTAGTTAGACACTAATAAGTGAAATTCAATACAGGTTGAGCTTTCAAAAAAAAAAAAAATGGTAACAGTAAAGACATATTCTAGCGGAGGCAAAAGAACAGAAAGAAAAGCCTGTATTGTCCTCAGCCCAACAGCCTTGTTTTCCGTACCCAAAGTGGTATCAGCTTATTAGCAGGTGGGCATGGGAGAACTGTCACAAATCATCTAAAAACCTAAAAACTACATTTCCAATATGCACCTGTGCACATGATGCCATACTCCAACCACAGCACAACACTGAAATAGCAGATAGACAGCAGCACCCAACAAGTTAAGAAAGGTGGCCAACAACACCTCTCCCCTTAATTTTGCTGCTCAAGAAGTCTTGGAAAGGGCTAGGACAAAATATTAACATCTAAAGAAAAGGGGTAATGTAATAACAGGTACTTGGACTGCTGTTCAGGCAAAAGTGAACATATGGACTTTATCGTCAAGAAATTTAAGGTCACACAGCTCAGGAGAAGAACATGAGCCACAACTGGGATGTGGGCTCTCTCTTTAACACCGTGCCCTAAGGCAGCCATGGAGACCATGCTACATCCTTACTGACACTGACCATGTTCTGACATATGTAATTCAAAAATAATTTGAAAAGAGCTCAGGGAAGGACCATGAGAACGATTAAAGGATTGGAAAATATGTTTTTAATTAAATTAAATGAAAATTCATGGCAGGGGACTGTTTAGCCTGGCCAGGTTCTTAACAAGTTGCTTGATTATATTCTGTGTTAACACAGCAACTCAAGATTTATTAACATAGTTTTCCAGTGTGATTTATTAATACTATTTCTCACCTAATAGAAAAACACACAAAAAGGCCCCTGGCTGGAGGTTAAAAACAAATTAAGGTCTGAATTGCCTTTTTCTCCTCCCTTCCCCCCCTCCATTTTTTGCAATAATCAGACTGACTCCCTGTGAGGTTAGGAGGTGTGTCACCCAGAGAATTCTAACACAGGCTGTTCTTTAAAAGCAAGATTGAATTTTTTTTTCCTGAAAGATACCATCTAGTTCAAATAGGAATTATTTAAAAAACATTAATTAGGTGAGAGTTGCACAGAAGGTCACGGCAGATCAAAATAGATTTTAAAATATGTAATCTCTGAAGCCTCTAGGAAGGGGTTTAAGTGATGCAGAAAGACTTGTACAGACCTCAGACACAAAAACTTGTGAGCAAAATTTGCCCCAATTGCATTTATTTCAAAAGCTCACACAGATATTAAGCAAATTACTATTTATCATATATATATATATTACCAGCCAAGAGAAAGTCAGTCATACTCAAAACAAAAGATACTTTATACTTCAAAACCACTTTAATCTAGTAATAAAATTCTCTATCAGCTGCATTTCAGGCTATCTATATGCAGTCTTAGTAAACTCACTTCCTCTTTATCTGCATTTTTAAAGCTCCTCTGAAAGGAGAAAGAGGGTGTGGTTTGCTATTTCATATAAGTAAAAATTCAGAAAAACAGATATAAAAATTATCACACTCTGTAGCATTTTGGCAATTACAGCAACTATCATTTCAGTGTAAAACAGGCTTTTCTGAGCATATAGGTAAAAACCAACACTCCAAAAAACCAACCAGCCAGCCCACAGTTTTGGGTATGTTTGTATTTCAATCACAGCTTCCTGTTCATTAAGTCTACAAACTAAGCATTACGTATTTATCAGTCAGAATATTCTTTCAATAACCCAACAGCATTTTCTCATCTGAGCAGTGCAGAATGACAGCGCCACATTCAGAACTGCACATCAGGTCTTCCAGCAGCACGTGTGCAGGACAGAAAGAGAAACAAAGAGCAGAAAGAAACCTGAACACAGGAGTACAGAAAACAAGAGAAAAACAACATACTATACAGTATCATTAAAAAGCTTTTTTTTCCCTATTCATTGACTCCTGTTCACAATAATCATTTGAACAAGGATCATATTTTTTGCAGCCTATCTGCAAATCACGAGATGGTAAATTCAGCATGGGTGTAACTCTCCTGAGTCCAGCAGAGGTGCACCGAAGCGAATTGGTGCCACATTCCAACATTAAATAACCATTAAAGTTCTCCCACCCCAAGACCCCCCAGTGCTCACATATAACAGCCATATAGTACTCTCCAGCAGAGACATGCCCTTATAAAAGAGGCCTTTGTCTGCTCACCACTCTGCTGTCTCAGAGAAACAGAGAACACAATTTGCTTTACATTTTTCAATTCCTTGACATTATTTAAGAAGGGGAAAAAAAATTGCTTACAAGTACATATCCTTCTGCAAATAAGCTTCCTCAACATTCCTTCGTATTTTCCATAGCGTGCCCAGATGTAACAGTGCTTCACAGAGCGCCGCGGCTTTCAGTCCTGAACACAATCAATCACTGCCCCTCGTATTCATTAAGCATGCTGTCTTCACACGTGGATTTAAACAGCTGTGGCTTCACTCCTCTCTCCACAACTGCAGCTCTGCGGGATTCTCATCAACACCCATTTCAGCCCAGGAAACTTCAGTTCACTTCTAGGAAGGAAATTCCCTGCTAGCGAGGGGAACCCGGGACAAATAATCGGGGATGAAGATGAGCTGACTCTGCCTGGCTGGGCTGGCTTGCACTAGGAACCAGCCTGACTTTATCCCCTGGGAAGCACTAACAGGAGCATCTCAACAGCTGTCATCATTTGTCCATGACGAATAAATTTAGTCATTATTCATTTTAAAACGTAACCCCTTCAGGTCTGGGAAAGTGTAAAATGGGGAAAAAGAGACTGTGCTAGCTGTTCAGGACCCAGGGTGAACAAGGGCCCGCATTTCCCTGCCAGAACCACCAGCCTGGGACCTCTTAAAGCAAAGTAATTGAGTCTCAAATTTCCTTTCCAGTAAGAGGAGATGCTTTCTGGCTTTTAAAAACTTCATGATGTCAGATTCAAATCTTTTAGTTATTTGTCTGTAAGCTTTAGAGAAGACAGATACTCTTTAGTGACTACACGTTGAGATAGAAAGACCTTATGATCATGTCTGTTCCTAACAAAGATGCCCTGCTATGGTCTTCAGGTCCAACTTTAAAAGGTACTAAACTTGCTCTGGCCCCACTGTGCCCATTTATCATATGGCCCATATAAGTGTCAGTGCAGCTGAAGTATGCAAGATAGACAAAACCTGCAAGTAGCTCCTGCATCTCTCTCACGAGAATCTCCCTTTCAGGGGCAGACTAAGGCAGATGGCACTGGAGAAACCTGCCTTCCCACCACCACATGCCATCCTGCACCAGGAGCAGGCACACAACGGCTGAAGCTGACTGACATCTCAGCACATCAAAACCCCACACTCAACCCCTACTTGGTGGGCAAAGCCCAACGCCTGAAGATCTGAGACCCCTGTAAAAGCTGAGAAGACACACAGGCAAACCCACCGATGCCAAAGAAAAAAGGTCAAGTTCCTCCTTATTCCTTTTTGCCAGACACAACCACATGTGCACTGGTCAACGTTTTTTGAGACAGACACCCCCCTTGGACACCTCGACTCACACCCTCCCCCAAGGCCAGCGTCTGGCACCCCCATCTCCTGCTGTGACTCCTGCAGGACACCAGGCACAGTTCACTCCCCTCTGCAGGTTGTCCCACCAGCCTCCAAGCAAGACAGCTTCAGCCAAGGTTAAATGCCTCTTCCCATCAGGAACCCACGCAGGGTTTAGCTGCAAGCCTGCCCAACTCCAACACACGTACTGTACAGGTTTCTCCAGGAAAATGAGTTTATGAACCCACTAAAGGGACACATATATGCTCCTCAGCAGGATTTAATGTTTAAAAACAAAGGAGTGGCAGCCAGAAGCAGAACTACACAGGCACAGCACGTCATTAGGGTTTCTCGCTTGGCTATCTCCCACAGTTTCCCAGCTGCTCTCTCCTGGCCCCAGACACAGACCTTCCTTCTCCACACCAGGCACGGTGTTTTGAGCCTTCGAAGCCCCACCCGCTTGGGCTCAGTGACCTCAGTCAGCCCCCCCAGTGCTACCCATCACCCCTCTCCTTGGCTCCAGTTCTCCCAAGTTGAACCAAGCCACCAGCTCTGATCCCAGCCGACCCCGCTGCTGCCTTTCAGCACAATTCGATGAACCACCTCATCATCATTCACAACTAGCTTTCAAGTGAATTCCCAAAAACTCAGCCTCAGCAGGGATCCCTCCAATGGCTCACCAGGACTGAGCCAGCTACAGCAACAACAGCGCCTGCAAGGATACACATATCACCGTTACCTTGGCTTCTTTCTCTAATCTCACACACATTGCCCTTTTTAAACTAGAATACCTATAATTGTGGGTGGGAGTTTGTCTTCTTAATAAAGATTTCTACTGTGCAAACCTAGACAATGTATTTATGATCACATAAATACAAGCAACACGACTGCCATCAGCCACATGTAAGGTGGTACTTAGAGACCCAACCCAAGAACATCAAGCCAGGTAAGCAGACAAATGCTTGCTTCGTATTTTAATCATCCTTCCACCACCCACATGGTTTCCTTTAATCCAAAATGTTGGGTTTTTTTCATTTCTCTGGCTAGGAAAGATAATGCTCATCCTTGTAGTTGCTGTTTCATTCTGTCTAATTACGAGCTAATAAAGCTCTCATTACCTAACAGGTCTTCAGCTGCCATCATAAAAGGAAAGAAGATTTCCAAAAGAAGTAACACTTGGAATTGTTTTCTGCACCAAATACATCCTATGTGCACAGACAGGCAGTTGTTCTGACGCCCATCCTGCTCAGTCCCAAGCACACAGCCACCACAATTTCAGAGTACTGATGGCTGCCATCCCTCTGTAAGCAGGAAAACCAATCAGGCCGGGGCAGCAATAATAAACAAAGCACAGTTCTGTCAGTGAAGAATCCTACGCTTATTAAACCAATTCCAGTACGATAAAGTTAACTAAGGAAATGGATGTAGACTCTGACCTGACCACACCCAAGAGCAGACACAGTCTGCATATGGAAAGTAAACACCAACTTCTACCAGAAAGAATAAGCCCTGGCACCATTCAAAACCTGCTCTCAAGGACTGGCCTGAACAAAGTCTTCCTGCAGAACACTTAGGTTAGAAATCGTGCAACTCACAACTGATTGTAGTTACTCTTCTGAGGGATTTTATAATTTTTAATTCTAAAATCAGATGGCTCCAATGTGAGTTGCATCCGTGATGGCTGTGGGGAAGCTTGAAAGCAAGAGCCTTAAAAACTTGAAAACAAGAGACAAACAAAAAGTATTAAATATTTATGAGTGTTTGCTTCAAAATGTGATTTTTAAAACCGTAAGGCTGACCATATTACTGTCATCATGTTAACAAGCCACAGCATGCGCTCTATAGTAGCATACGAACACTAACACAACTACAAATACAGCAGCCAAAGCGCTTTTCAGAAACTGGTTCATTAAACTAACACCTGGAAATGGCAATTTTTAAGAGTTAGTGAAACTGTCATTCAGACAAAGTCTTCTGCAAGATCAAGAGCTTCCATTAGCTGTAAGTAGATTTGTAAAGTAGATTTGTAAAAGAGGTGGCAGAAAGGTTTCACATTCTTGCAAATTTTGTAAAAATAAGTAGCAATAAGAGACAAGAAGATAGCTGATACTGAATGAAAGAGCACCAGGTCAAACACAAACTTTACAGCCCGAAGAATTCACAAAAGCACTAAAAGTTGAGACAAAAATCCATAAAAATAGCCAGGATTTATTAGCTCTGCTAGTTACTTCAGTACAGTTTCATCCAGACACCTAAACAAGAATCACAAACCCATGTGCTAGGAGCTGCACAGACACAGCCCTTGCCTCATACAGATTAAAAAAAAAAAAAATTAGACACAGACATGCATACAAGGCAGAAAGAGTGAGAAGATAAAGAGATAAGGATCTGTTTTCCTCAAAGTCATCCTTGGAAATCCAATATTCCCACAGTGCCTTTTCCAGCCACCCACACAGCTTCCCCCCAGACCTCAAGAGCACCAGGAAACCCACAACACACACCTTGGAAAAAACCCACACCTACCCCAAAGCCCACACATTTACTTAGATTTTCAATTTAAAAAGCAAAACCAGCCTTTCCCTCCCCCGTGCTTTCCCCTCCTGTCACCCAGAGACTCGTTATTAGCCCTTTCAGGGCACCCACCCACCATCCATAGCCAGGCTGTCCATACAGAGATATTACTATCTCCAAACACAGCCTCCTACAAACACACCAATTATTTCAGTATCTATTAAATGCTCCACAACAGGGTTTCATTTCTGTGTGTTACTGCTGCAGCTTTCCCTGCACTTGGAGCTGCTGCCTCTTTTTCTGTTCTGGACCCTTGAAAATACCCTTTACATTGCACCAGGTGGAAACACACCAGCAGCAACCCCAAGCACGAACACTACTCCCTCCTCCCAGCGCTCTCGTTAGCATAATCTTCACAGATAAAAACGCAAAATGGGTCGTATACTCTGAGCCCTGGAGATACCAATCAATGAGAAAGGCTATTTATACAGGATGGACCAGGGGGATCTTTTAGAGTCAGGAAATATCTTCAAGACCTACAGGAATTAATGGCATATTCAGGACTGGTATATAGCTGCAGGAAGGCATTCTTTGGTTCCCGAACAGCAGATAAAGCAACTGGGTTTCCATTCTAATATTAATCCTCTGTGCTGCGCAGTGCTGATGTTTCTCCTCGGCTTTAGTAAAGTTTAATTTAGGCAAATAAATATATAAAAGAAAGCTAATTCTTCTGCCTTCATTCACAAGACAGCAAAATTCAATCCTGCAGAAGCACAGGAGCTCCCTCAGGCACCATCTCCATACACACACAGCAGGGATGCGCCAGGTCAAAGAGCAAGCAACAAACATTTCCCCTCCTCACCCCCACCTCCAGTTTTTAGCCAGCTCTTAGCACTTGCTGGAAAACTTACTACAACAGCCAGGACTCCCTGTGCTTGCAGTGAGCCTCTGCTCTGTCAGAAATCCAGGCAGCAGGAAAAATGGGCAGTGGCATCATCCAGCTACTGGTCTCCCACACTACAGCCACTACCCCAGGTAACAGCTTGCTTTGCCTGAATTTGTAGTCAACCTTGCACAGTACTTGTTCTAAACATGATATAAATGTGATTAATGGCACAGCCATTCAACAGCAGTGAGAAGCATTTGTTATTATGTTAATGTGTGAGTAAACTGAAACAGATTTGCTGAGGGACATTCTCAAGTGTGTGAAAACCTTAGGGCCAGAATCTGCATTAACGTCCATTCTTAAACTTACATTTTTTTTCCTCTCACTAAGGATGAAAGGAGTGTCCAAAATATTTGCTTATTTATCTTCAAAACTGGTTTATGCATATGCAAAAAGGACATTTGCAAGTGGCTCAGAGAAACTAGAAATCTCATCACAAGGCATTAGAAAAAATGTTTTAATTTACTTTTTCTTGACAGGTTGCTTGAAGCTTAGCCACACTTGAAACCGAGTTATCTGTATTTCACAGGGTTGGTACCCAGCAATGCTACAGGAAAGAAGCTACCAAAGACAGTGCTAAACCAAGCTCCCAGGGAGACAATTGCTGGTGATGGTTTGAGCTTTATTTGCCAAAACCTTCATGAAAAAGCAGATATCTGGGGAATCAATAGGTGAAGTTCTGACTCACCTGGACCATCTATACCCTATATATAAATAAAGTGAATTAAGAGGCGCACAAGGAATCTGAAGCCTTTAAATAGACATCCGCTTTTCACCTGCAAAGGACAGAAGCCCCACGTGCAGACCGATGAGGTGCCTCCAGCCCTGCAGAGCAGGTTCAGGGCTCCAGCTCTCAGCACCATCTGTTACCATGACATCACAGGACAAGGCATCTTCTCCAGCCCGTGGTCCCCAACCAGCATTCCCTGAACAAATCCCTCTGCCTAGTCCAGTAATTATCACCAGTGTAGATGCTGACTGCTCTAACATGCATCATTGTCAACAAAAGGAAATTGCATTTAATATCGCTGTCATTTATTGCTTCCTGAAGGGCTGCTCATTTTCTATCAGTGCAGCACACCAAGGTGTAAAGCATTGACAACTAGCATGCAAAGCAGTATTAGGAAGGAAAGAGCATGCTGCATCTGACATTTTTAGGACAAAAAACTGTTACAAAAAGGCCAAAAGCATCTTACTTCCAGACACCAAAGAACATCCTCTCTGGTGCATAGCCTGCTGCTGCACGCAAGTCTGGTGGCAGAAAGCTTTCTAGAAATACCTCCAAGGAGATAAAGGAGATAAAAGTGCCAAACTGCAGCCTTGTTTCCTTTTGGGACAGGTCTCAGCAAATGGGCAGGTTAGTGAAGTTAAGCCAGTAAGATGTGTTGGAGGGAGCTGGGGAAGCTATAGCACCAGCCCTGTCTGAGACCTTCATTTAGGTGTACTTACAATCAGTACCAGGGGCAACATGCTGCCCAGTGCTTCATGTTTGCCGGGGGATGACCATCCTATGAGATGGGGCATCCTAAACTTTCCAAGCAACCCCCTGCAAACCAAGAAACACATGTGCAGTTATTCCTGAACAATGAAGGAAAAAAACCCAAGGCTGTCAGCCTGCCTCTCCTCTACAGCCACAGAAAACAGGAGCCAGGGCTTGTGTCCCGAGACATTCATCTGCCTGGTTAACAGCTAATGCAAGAACATAGGTACTACAGCTGCAAAAATTATGCACATTACACGACAATGACTCCCACCCAGAATGCCTGGACTGATGCATAATTAATACACTTTAATTAGATAACCATTTAAAATACTGTAAAATGCTCAGTGGGGCAATAACCATGAGGTAAGAATGTCTAAAGCTGCAGGTGGCTGAGACAAAACAACGACCATGAAAGGAAAACTAGGGAGTAATGGGCAGGAACCCCACAGCCTATGTACATCTTTCTCAAGATCATCAGCTACTACAACAGGTATGACCAGCATGACCACCAGGAATTTCTACCATAAATGTTTCATCTTTATAAAGATGCATATTACTACACCCTATGAAGGCACATACACAAACACCAAAGTGTACAGACAAGTTTTGTTTATTTAAAAATAATTCAAAGCTTGATTTTATGACCAGGGCTATGCTCTGTATCTACAAATGGTTACCAAACAGTGGTTTGAGATGCTTCTGTTGACAGAAAACCTGTCGGGCAATGGCTTCAGGAGCTCCTGGGACAACTGCTACCAGGTTAAAGACTTGGCTGTATGTTCTCCAGAGCACTCAGCAGCTGTTAGCAAGGGAAAGGGATGGGAAACCTGACTTGATGCTGACTCTTGCTCTGAAGTATTCAGCAGTAGTGACTGGCTGCACCAGCACCCTCCTGATACACTGAAAAGCAGAAGTTTCTGCCTACTCCTAACTAATAAAACTAGCACGCAGAGGAGGAGGATTCTTGTCCCATCACTACCTCAATTCACCTTTATGCGAGCAAGCATAGCCTCGCTCTGATAAACTGCATACACAGAGGATCTTACAAACCATGCTTCACCATTATCCTGGCAGTACCAGAGTTCGCAGCCCGCACCAGCTTTCATAACATCTACATAAGGACATTCAACTACAACCAGAGCTTACATCAGCTTCCCATTAGAGCTGGTGAGAAATATCCACTCCCTACCCACACCACACTCATTTTGGTAGATATTATCAGAGAAAAGCAATGGTTTGCTGTCAATCAAGCCACCTTTTTGTTTATTCTCTTTTGAGACACTGGTGATAAAAACCCAATAACCAAATAACTAGCATTTTACATTTCCCAGGATCAGGCTAGAAAAAGGAGTGAGACCACACTCAATAAGATGAGCAACCTCAATGATAACTTTGAAAACATTTTTTTAGAAGCAAAAGCAGAACCCAGTAGATAACATTATGAAAACATTTTGGACTCTAACGACCAGCTTGAAAGAAGCACCCAACCTCAGAGCAGTAAGATGTGTTTTACTTTACAAAAAAAAAAAAAAAATCTGGTTCAGTAACTTTTATAAAGAATTTTCAGTAACTGTTACTTCTAGTAATACACTGTATAGATTTCTTTGTGTATAACCTAGATAGGATTAGTTCCACGTTTTTGACATAGTGGAAACAGAGGCAAAAAAAAAAAACACATGAAGAGGCTGACTCCAGGTCATGCAGAAAACTCTAAATCAGAGCAAATGCCAGAAGATGCAGAGTGTAGGATTTCCTTTATTTAACCACCACCACACTAGACTAAATTCTGCTTTCAGCTCTATGTATTGGGTATGCATGAGCATGAAGAACTTGACCTGTTTTTTCAGATGCCAATATCTCAGATTTCCTTCTACGCAATTTCAAATAATCATGGTAAGGTTTTAGCAAACTTAGTGGCCTATTCAACAGACACTTCAGTACAGTACGTGGTTTCCATGTGCTTGGATAACGGAATCTGAAAGAATCAAATCTAAGCACCGTCTGAATTACTGATCTACAAGTGGAAAGCTCCAATTCCTGAAGCACATCAGTTTCTCGGGCCTTCTTCACCCACCCTGCAAAGCTGCATTTTAAGCAAGCCATTGCCTCAAGGAAAGAAACCATGAGAAAAAGGCTCCAAAGCCAAAAATGTGTCACAGCTTATAAAATATTAACAGTCAGCATGGCTTCTCTTTTCTTGAAGGTTGTTTCCCACCCCCTGCTCCTTTAAAACAAAACAAAAGATAAGATCTAAGCTCCTTCCCTCCACATTCCTCCCCCGTAAACCAACATCATTAGGTACAGCAAATACAGCAGTCATATTCAGGGGGAAAAAGGAAATACAAACGTGGAGTCAATACACTGCTGAAACTTTCATGCCTTTTGTCTTTAGACTACTAAATACGATATTCATATTTCAGAGGCAATGTGAAACCCTGAGCAAGCAGAGGGACTCTAATGTGCTACAAAGAAAAAAGCATCTTTCCCAAAGAGCTTACAATACAATAATACCATCAAAGTATAGTTAAAAAGCATTACTGTTACTCAGACTCTATATATAGGAAAAATAAGCACAAAGATCCTCCTCCTTTTCTTTTAAAAGAAAAAAGGCAGTTAAAGAAATGCAAGTACTTGTGTCCTAACCAGTCTTGTTTAGCATAATCATGTCTAACCCATTCTTATTTGGCCTCCACTGGTGCAGTTCACTTCCTCCCCGTGGCTCAGCATCCTTTTTCAACCATCCTCACGTCTCTGCACCTAGGTAAAACATAAGCCTACTGTTCAGCCATCCAAAATTTTCTACCACGACTGGAAGGTGGTCCCAAATGGGACTCAACAATTGGCTTTGGTGCCACAGCTGGTCATTTGTGCTCTTCAGTAACCATCCTGCTTTCCTCCCATATGCATGCACAGTAGAAGACTTTTCCACAGCTGTTGCATCCACAAATTATGAAAGAAATCAGGTTCCCCACATAAAGCTACTTACTGCATCAAAGAAAAAAATCAGTCAGGATCAATTAGGAAATCAGAATTGGAAAAATGTGGTATGACAGAAGAGTAAAATCTCAATCCACGTGACCTGAATTCTACCAGTTCCTCTACCACATCTCCTGCACCACTTGACTCTTAACTCTGAGACCACCTTACCCACAAGAAAAGCTAAACAAAGGGGCTAAGGGCAGGCTAATTTTGACCTTAGCCACTTGGTTTAAAATCAGAGTTCAGAACTTGGTAGAGGTGGTAGAAGCTATGAATAAACCTATTAACAACCAGGCAAAAGATCTCCTCTGGTTCAAGGACATGTTCTGCCAAGTAAAACGAAGGATGGATTTGCCTCAGGACTCAGACTCACGATCAAATTATTGGTGCTTAACAAGTTATAAGACACCAGCTGAGCCACAGTAACAGCCTTTGAGCTGCTCTTAAGCTACAGCAAATGCAAGGTAATATAATTTAACTTAGCCCTAAAGAAAGTTAAGCCAAGCAGAATCATTCATATTTACCACAAAGAATACAAACATTAATCACAACCCAGTTAAATGTCTTACTCTGGATATAGTCATTACAGACTTCACAAAACAAACACTGACCTAAATGGAATCGGAGATATTAAAACACAAGTAGGTTCCCATGCAAAAGCTGTGAATGCTGACTGCAGAGCAAGCCCTGCCTTAGCCATTTTCACCACTGCTCCGGGCAGGGGGAACAGGGACAACCACCTCACTCGTCTTTCCTTAGCAGTGACACCTTTTCATAGGTGATTCTGCCAATTTAAAGTAGCTGATGTAGCACAAGATCCAGACAAGGTGGTGAGCACTGCTGGTTTAAGTCCTACCATTGTTTCTCATCCAGAGAAGACACTGAAATCATTAAGTGAAGCAAACATTGGCATTTATGAAAGTAAACACCCCAAACCTGAAGAGCCATAAGGCACCTCAAAAGAAAGCCTCCATCCCAGTCTCACAGCTTAACTAAACAACTGATTTCCATCTATATAGATTTGTTTCACTCAGGCACTCTTGCTTCCATGCAAAACTTGAAAGGAGTCAACAAGACAAAAAGAAAAAGAAACAATGCTCCATTAGTATAAGGAACCATTTTCTGAACAGCTTGAGATCTCTCCTCTCCCTAAGGCAAGTCTGGCTGGCACAGACATTTTGTACATCTGTGACCCTGAAAGATCACTGCACTGATAATGCAAACAGACAAATCAGATAGCAGCTTCTTCCCCCTTGCACTGACTTGTCTACCCTGTAGATAGCTAATTCCCTTCATACATGACATTTACACTTTATTCCTTAATTGCAAGCTGTAAAGTGTGGTCCACATAAAGACTCAGTTTCTAGAAACAAGCCGTCCCCTTTCCAGCAGGCTGCTTGTGCTATAAGCAGAAGTCACCAGGAGAACCACAGACAGCATTACACCATGGTGTTTCTGCTTTGTTAAATACTCTGCCAAATAGTAAAGAAAATCATAAACATACTTTAAGATGAATGGTTCCTACTTTTATTTCAGTTCTAGGATGTACAATTCACCCTAAAGCTTAAACTCATAAACCTTAATACTCTACATAGATTTTTACTACTTACCTGAAAAACAGATTACCCAACACAGTGAAATCTTTCAAGTGCCAGCTTGTTCCCACATCACCTGCACAGACCCCACACCCCAGAAGCTTTTCCTGACACCTGAGGGGAGTCTACCAGGAAATTAAGCTTATGAGGTTATTCTCTCCATTTGGCTGCCACCAGGCGCCACCCATCCATGTTCTAAATTCACTGGCTAATTTAGAGTGGGGTAGGATTTTTTTTTTTGAGAAAGGGGGAAAACAGTGATCAGATTATAATGACAGGACACTGAACTAAGTGATTTTTTACTGGCAGCACAGTTATTTTTGGTCTCACTATGGCCAAGCAATGCACAGAGCACCAGCACAAAATTTAATGTAACCAGAACAGAGCTTAATATTATGCTTGATGTACGTTGCCTGGGTTGAGAGACAGAAATAGGCTCTGGAAAGCACCAAGGAGAGGCAAAGAGATTAAGTTTCTACAACACACAGGGAAGCTGGGATAGGGAGCAGAGAAGGGAAGACAGAAATCATTGCAAAACACCCATAACAAGACTTCATGAGCTGTGTGCTTTGTGAGCCATCCTGGGAACTGGTGCATATATATCTCCCTGTTTGTCAGATAAACTCATATCATGCTCAGAAAGGAAGAGATAGGCATTCCTTTCAGTCCAGCAATTCAATGAAATACTTCATAATGACCAAAGTCATGATTCCTTATCCTCCATTATTATCAAGTCACTTCATACAGTTTGCTGTTAAAAGTAAAAAAACTACGAAAACAATATCATACCCAAGAGATAATTCAAATGTCTAATAACCCCACTAAGAACGCCTTCCTGGTTGATATTTTCTACATTGCTAGACAAAGATTAAGATCCCAGAATAATTATCCAGGATGAATCAAGGATGACCAATTTAAACCTTGCTCCTGTTCAGACACGCTATGGCATGTATGTTAACGCATGAAGACCTTCTGGACAGACCTCCAAAAATTTAGGCCCATCTGTTCTCTGGGACTTACAAGACTGAGACACACTGGTAGTCAAGGTGGGTGAGAGCACAGGTAGAGAAATCAAGATAAGTGGATTCATAATATTTTAACATCATCCTACCAGTTCAGAATAGAAGAGAGCACATGAGCAACCAACTGCAAAAACAAGTAGCACAACATTTGAACACAAATCCTTATCAATTAGGACTGATGATAGCAACTAAGAGATTGCTTTAATCCTAAACAGGCTGCTTTCAAAGTTTTTCAGCAACTTAAAATAAATAAGCAAGGCTGAAGTCTGAGACAATTTTATCTTGGAAACCCCACAACTGGTTCCAGGGTTCAGAGAACGGTCTTCAGCTACTTACTGGGCCCTTTCCAGTGCAGGAGGGCTGATGAAAACCACTGATGAAGCCTTTCCCAGAATCCAGGTTTACCATAAGTGATGACTGGGAGGAAGAGTTTGGTTTTTAAGCTCACTATGAAGATAATCACCCAAGGCAAGTAACTGCAGCCATCAGGCCACAGAGAGGACAAAGAGCTGAAGGAAGCACCTATGAACCCTAGGACAGGAGGAGGCTGGTTCCTCAGGTTTATATCACTCCCTGGGGCCCCATTTTTATTGAATCTCAATTTTTAGATTACTCTGTTGTCATCTCCACCTCACTTCACATTCTTACACAGGAGAAAAGGCATGACTCAGAGCAGAGGAGGTGTAGAAGAGCATTGTCTCTGTTTCACAAGAGGCAAAATGTATGACTTTCTTCAAAAGAGTGAGCTCCCTGCATGTCCTCACTCAAATCCATGATACTCAGTAACACACCTGTGTACCGTACAGCCAAAAAAACCCAAGCTCAAGGTTATTAAAGGCACTTTGTGTCCCATGCACTGTAAGGCCTCCACACACACCTAGGATTTACATTCCACAGAAAAAAAGGCTAAAAGAGAATGACACATGTCAAAGAATTAAAATATTTTATTTTAAACACATTTCATTGCAGGTATAGGAGCATGCTGTGGGTCTGAAGTACAAACATTACAGGCACGTACCAAGACTAAGATGGCTTGGGTCTGCTTTCTAGCATTAGTATTTAAAGGTTCATATGAAAGGCCTTTAGGAATATGACTGTTACCTTTTACAGGTATCAAAAAGGAGTCCATGAGTTGGGGACAATTAAAAAATGAGACTAAGTTGTTCAAAATGGAATATGTTTTACATAGTAAAATCTAACAAGGAAAAGAATAGCCCTCTATATCATTCATTTCACAGTAGCATCCCACTTGGATGTACAAAGCTATACTTGTATTATATACAAGTATAAATATATTTGGTTGTTTGTATTTATTATTTGTACTACTTGGTGTAGCAACAAGAAGAACGTGGGTGACACCAAGACATTCCTTCTCCTAGCTCAAGAGACAATGAAACCAATCTCCGGATTGCAACACCTACTTACAGAGTTTATCCAACAGTTTCATTTCTGAACCTCCAATTTCTGGGCTCTTTCATCTGTATTTTCAGTGACCCACACCCCTATAAGTACATCTATCCCAAAGCACAGGCAACTTCAACTAGTTGAAAAAAGTGTTTGAAAGTAGAGCCTCACTGTTTCCATTTACTCATTCAAGTAAGAGGAGCTTAACAAGTTTGTTGTTTTTTTGTTTTTTTTTTTTTTAATTAAAATACTGTTAGGAACAAGTCAGATTCCAGATTGTTATAGATTTGTTTTACATTTTCACAAGTCAGAACCAGAAGTGACCATGTCAGTGCTATGTTACATGTAACTAAGTGTAAATACTCACTTTGACAGGCAGGATTACTCTCTGTTGGCACATTAAAAATGCTCACAAACTCCATGACTCAAACACTATCAGGTATGGAAGTGGTAAGAACACAGAGGAGGTGTGAAAGTGGAGGCAGAGATGAGTACCAAATTAGCAAGTTTTTATTATTAGCAGCTGTTTCCAGGCACTGCTTAGACTATCTGATGAATCATTATGAGGAATTAACATTAAAAAGTGTGCCTGAAAAATTGACTATAGTCCATAAGGATACGAACTGAAGGAAAACAGAAAACGGTATCAGTAGTAGCAGATCAGAAAATGTCAGCAGACAAGGTTTCAGAAGAAAAGGACACATAAATCCTTCTTCACCCAATTCAGTAATTTTTAGCGTGCCATACAGGTTGCTGGTAACTTGTTGTTTAACCACAAATAACATGGAGCACTCGATGCACTGCTGTCTGTCAACAACTGTTAATGAAAACCAAGCACAACTGGCAAGCTACCTGCTAGCAGCACACCACTTCCAGATGCAGCCAAAGCTCAGAAAAAATAGGAATGAAATTTGTGGAAAAATGTCTTATCAAATCCCTAAACCCAACTTCTATGCTCACTGTGTAGATAAACCCTCAGCGTTCCTGGAGAAGTACCCACTACAACGTGAGGGGCCCACTGAATTGCTTTGTTCCTTTCACAAGCATGAGCACTGAAGTCTTGTATACTCGCAGGTACCCCAGAAGATATTTCTGTCTAGGGATAATTATTCTTCATACATGGCCAACTGCCTTACCAGCCATCAGTCTGTTCACAAAGAGAAGGGGGTTTGGGGACTCCCCGAACATAAGAACAAGACCAGCCTAGTTCACCTGAGGCTCAGAAGTCAACCACTTCAGTCACTCAAGCCTCCTGAATCATTCAACTCCACTACAGAGCACTCACTTTATTTCCAAGTAGCAACAAGTATTATTTTGCCCAGACTGGAACTGAATGGGTTGGTTATACAACAGCTAGTTACTATCTGTACTGCTGCGACAGCACAAAGTGATCAGTGACCAGCAGCATCCTGGTTCACTGGATAGTGTGCACAGCTCACCAGTTCCCCAGACATTGCCAAATACCGAATCCATGCTTAAGGAGCCAGAAGCCAGCCAGGGAAGGAAACTCTGAACCATTAGCCTGTATATAAACCAGTAGCCAGGGAGCTTCTAGTCCAGCTAAGCTAACTCAACTGTGCTAGAAATGTGAAACCACACTCATGCTGCCCCTCCAGTGAGGCTCTCTTCTTGGCATTATTTAGTTTGAAGGAAAGGGTCTGTGAAGGGATGAGGAGACCTTTGCCTCCTGGCACTATGGAAAGAGGAATCCACAAGTGCATGTCCTACATTTGAACTTCTCCATGCGTGTCCTGATCTCATTTAGGCTCCACACCTAACAAGAATGGCTCCTTAACCATAAACGACTGAAAGGTCAACAAGCACTTGGCTAGAATGGAAAAAGACCATAAATTAATCCCACCACAAACTAAAAAAAAAAATGGACAAAACTGAGGAATTTCAACTTTCTAAATGAAAATTTTGAACTAAAAGCAGTAACAACAAAGCAGCCTCAAGCCTGTCCAAGTCTCACTCCTGCAAGCACACCACCGTGCTGGCAAATAATCTGGTTCTGTTTAGCAACCATCTGTGCTTGCCTTCACTTAAAGAAGAATTAGCAAACAGAGGAATTGGCACACGTGAAGCGCAGCACCTGACAGTCTATATTTAGATTCACTTTCAGCTTTGCTCCAGAGATTGAAACCAAGTAAGATCAGGTATTTTAACTGCGAAACGTGAATATCAATGCCACCTTTACATACTGGCATTCATAAGAAGCTAATGCTCCAATTAGCCTCATTTTGAACCATTTGCCTTGCCTTCTTTCCCATGCAAAGCTTCATCGGTCCCTACTGTTGCACTCCCTCCACCTTACAACCTGGAGACTGAATTGATGAAGCCTTCACTGAAAAGCAGAAGAGAGGAGATGGGCCAGAGAACTTCTACTCTCTTTGTTTTATAGTAGTTTGTGTTTACTTTTTAAACATTAGAACCAGGATCCTACTAATTCCTGCTAACATCTGGAAACCCCCTCCTGCTGGCACAAAGAACCGCTGACAACTACTGCCTAGAACATGGTTGGGGGGCAAGGGGAGGGGTGGTTCTTAGTCACCTTGATTACATTTAAACCAGGTTTACTTAGCTTCCTTTTGCAAACATTATGAGGGAAGGGGGTTAAAAACTTTATCACAGCGACAAAAAAAATGCATTCAAACATCATGAGTTAAAAGAAACATTTCGTTTTTCCACATAGGGAACTGGAAGACAGAGCTCAACCAGCAGACTAAAGCTTACCATTACAAGCAAAGGTTCAGAAGACTTCTAAAAAGAGTATTTGGAGGAATAGCAGGAAGATTAAATAGAACAAAATAGTCTAACCTACTAATTTGTAGCAAGCTGTTCCTCAGATAAACAATCAGAATATATCCATATTAAAATATCAATCTTCAAGTTACTAATATTAAAATCAAAGAGTAACCTACATCTTAATTCTTCACTAAATATGCCCGTGTGCAACTCGACAGTCTCACTGACGACAGACCAATTAAAACTAGAATAAAGTACACTCATCAATTCTAGTATAACACCAAATCAGCAGAGGATACACATTAAGTGATACATGCTGCCATTTATAGAGGTGTCTGTTGTGGCTTGCAGGCATTTTATGCTGACATCAGGTTGTGTTGATAGCTGAGGCCACATTTTCTTCTGCCTTGAGCACTATTAACACTCTTGATAAAATGAAGTGTTCAGTAACAGACAAACACACCACCTCAAATGACACTGGCAATCTTTGTCTTTAGCTTACTAATATGCACAGCTATAAAAGTACTGAGGAAAAAAAAATGATGAATTTGGAGATCTTGGATAACTGCTGCCTCCTACTGAAGGAAAAATAAAATCATAGAATAATTTAGGTTGGAAGACACCTCTGGAGGTCAAGTGATCCAACCTCCTTCCAAAAGCAGGGCTGACAAAGTTGCATTGCTCAGGGCCTCATCCAGCCAAGCTTTAAAAGTCTCCACAGACTGAGGTCCTCTGGGCAACCTGTTCCAGTGTTTCACTCATCATTCTCAAAGGGAAAAACTACAGTCTCACGGAAAAAATGAGCACGGGGCTGTCCCTCCAGTCCCTGTAGTACATGAACTACTGGAATTTGCACAAAACCAAAATAAAATCTCTTGCTGGAAAAGTTCTTATTTCCAGTTGAAAGGTTCCCTGGAATTAGTGGTCTGTGCATTATAGGTAAAGAAAAGTGAAGATTCTAGCCCAAAATTAAAAGATGAGCTGCTCATCAGTCTTTTATTGGCATTTGTGCTGTGTTGTTTTAGAGAAGTCTCTTCCATGCCGTAAGGGAGCAGAGACTGCCTGCTTTCAAAAATGGCTGGTAGGCCATTACCGGCCAAGGGTGAAGAGCACTATCCAACATTGCTCAAGTACATTGTCACCTCAAACTGGCAGCACACAGCACCTTCTAGGGCACGTAAAACATGCTGGTTTAGATGCCTCTGTGATCCAGCGTTGCATGCACAAGCTGGTGGGAAGGTCCAAACCATTTCCTCACACACACGCTGGAGGCCCAGAAGGGATCTTCCAGCCAATATCTGACGGAGCAGCCGGCCTGGTTTATACATAAGACATTGTTCCCCATGGCTGTCAAGTAACCACCTTTCACCACCAAGAGTTTCAAACAAAATAATAACTTTTTAATCCTATTTTTAATGCTGACTAGCTAGGTAAAACAAAGGCTTCATGTTTATCTCAAGCTACTCCACAGGAGCTGGCACAGTCCACCTCCATCACACAACTCCCCAGTGCCCCACTGTGCTACCTCACAGTCCTGGGCAACAGAGTGCACAGAGCTGCCTAACCATACTGCTATAAACAAGAAATAGCTTGGACAGAAATAGGGACAAGAATGCTTTAGACCCCATGATAATAAAAAGACTTCAGGTAGCAACATGAAGGGAAGCAGCAAACAAAGAGCACAATGTGCATACACAAGACCCATCCCAGACTCGGATCTTTGAAGAAAGCCCACTGCAGGGAGACAAGACCTAGCATATCACCAAAAAAAAAAAAAAA
>NW_010130800.1:0-2848 GCF_000699245.1 Pterocles gutturalis | reverse complement strand
CAAAAATAAAAAAAAAAAAAAAAAAAAAAAAAAAAAAAAAAGAAAAAAAAAAGAAAAAAAAAAAAGAGACATCTGAGGAAAGCCCTAGAGACAAGTATGAAGCTTCTTAAGGGGGAGGGGATGGAGAGTAAGTTTCAGTGAGCTGCAGTGAGCTGGTGCATAAACATTTTGCCTGTGGAAGCTTGGGATCAGATCTTGTTTAAGTCTCCAGTGAAAAGGAGCGTGATTGTCTCTACACATCATAGAAGCTCTGTGTGATTAGAAGTCTCTGCAGATTCAGCTCCTGCCCAGCACAGAGCTCAAACAGCAGGAGCGTAAATTGGAGCTGAAGTGTGCTGGCAAAGCTGCAGTGGGAGAGGAGCGTGCCCAGCCCGGCCTCTCCAGGGCTGGCTCCAGGGCTGCCCCGATCCCTCCTGCTCACAAGCTGGGGGAGAGGGTCAGGGGAGAAATATAAATGATCAAGAACAAAGTTAGACCCATTCTTCATAAAGCAGAATTAATTAGAAATGTCAGGTCTCATTATGAGCCAGAGCTCCACTAGGTGGGAGTCCCGTTGCTCAGGAGAGATGTATGTGGAAGACATGCACCGTTTCTTAAAGATGTACTCATCTTTTCTCTACCCACACACCTAAAGGGAACAGGCTCATTACATGGGGGTGAAGGCAGCACCAACTCTATAAGAAGTGATGCCAACTGCATAAAGAAAACACTGGGAAGAAGCAGCGCCAACACTGTTTCATAAAGCTTCTATTTCGCCCTGACTTCTGAAAGACCAGGAGCAAGCATGCCTGAAACACCCCTACAAGGCTATTACAACCTAGTCAACCTGCAGTTTACAAAGGGTCCTGCTCATTTCCCATTGAAATAATTACAAAAAGTCCATAAAACACCAAAGGGAGCAGATTTGGACTAAAAAAAAATAGTGTAAATTTATCTTTCCTACTTCTGCATATAAGCATCCAAAACTCTCTATCAAACCACTATCCGTCCTGGTCTCCAATGAAGTCCAGATATGTTTCACACTCATCGGACACTAGCATCTGCATCTAATACCAGAAACTTCCATGTTGAGCATCTAAAGTACTTCCATTGTGCCCTCATTCCTGCTCCGGCAGGGGGATTGGTCTAGACGATCTTTCGAGGTCCCTTCCAATCTCTAACATTCTGTGATTCTGTGATGAGCTCTGAAGGAAGGTGGGCCAGGTCCACCACAGGAAAAGGAGCAGGTCTGGACATGTAATTTCTATAGCTTTTGCCATTCTTGAGAAAAGCAGTTCAGGTGATACTGTACAATGAATGAAGGTATTTATCGCTTCCTCTGTACTGCACTGTTTGTGCTAAAATTGACCTGGCTTGACTCTGAAGGCCAACAGCAAAGCAGCAGCCATTACCAGTCCTCCTTGTGAAGATTTAGCTGCAGTGAGCTCCCTGCAGGCTACATGCAGGGTATAAACCAAGCCAGGATTATTCAGGGCTGTCTGCAGCTTTGGGCTTCAGGGGAATAAACAAGAAAGAGACTCAAACTGCTTTGCACAATGCAACAAAAGGATTCCTTTGACAGAGCAGCAGGGCAGAATTAATTCCTTCATCAGGCAGAAGAAATCCAGTCATTATACAGTATTTGCTGTCTTAATACTACAAAACCAGGACTCTTTTACTTTTTATAGTTTGGTTTTGCTCTATTTCACATCACTATATCTAAGTTACAAACAAAACACTTCAGACAAACTAATGAAGGAGGAGGGCAACATAATGCCAGACCAGGGCCAAGTATGGACAATGCATTAAGTGTACTTCGCACTAGAGTAACAAATGAGCATTTGTCCACCCCTGCCTTCAGAAGAAAGGCCCTCTTCATGCCCCTGACTCACATGGTTGTAACTGCAGTTATTGTTCTACCACTGTATGTTAAAACTGGATCATAATAATACACATCTGTATTATTATGTCTTTCTCAGACATGAACTTGGTAGTCCAATCTCATCCAGCCTAAGGTCAACGATTTGAATATGAAAAGTGACTAGATATGAGACCTTCAAGCCTGCAAGCATTTTTTCTTAGTGTTCTTTGGAAATCAACCAGGTGCTCTTCAGTCTAGACACTTGAGTAAAATCTCATGGTTATGGAAGCTGCAGCTACTGTGGTTACGATATACATATACTGTTCTGCAAGGGCAGGGATGCTCTTTGCCACCAGCAGGAGAAACATGCGTGCCTCGTGGACTTTTATTGCCCCTAAAAGCCTATCCTATAGTTCGCCAGTTACCTTAGAGTCGCTGCTGTCCTCAGAGGCTGCTAATTACAGCAGTGAAACTCATCAGTTCATCTGTTACATGCTCAACCTGAAAACAAATCTCATCAAATAAATGAGCGCAGCAGCACAGGAATTCGAAGTGTTCCGCAAGAGGTGCAAGAAATTTCATCTCTTCCCCCAAGCAGTCTTTGGCCATTGCTGAGGCTGCTGATTAAGGACAGCAATTTAATTCTAACTGGGACAGTGATTCTGTATAAAAACAGCCCAGAGCATTCACTTATAAGTATCAGGACACTACTCTCAAGAACCCAGTACCCAGCCAACATACAAAAAGGGGGAAGACTCCCACCCCTCCACTGCTTTTTGTGGAAACGGAACTATTTGTGAGCCTCAGGCAAAGTTTCCTACGTCAAGAACACTTTTGTAATTCTTTCCGTAGCAGCAGAAAGCATGTGATACCTTCACTCGTGCTCACTGAAGTACTTTACTGTGATTCCCCAACAAGCACTAAAGACAGAGCATGTGAAATACAGGAACAAACACGGCCCAAATAAGCTTCATGAATCTGCAGAATATATAACTATGGGTTACTTTT
>NW_010130799.1:0-44995 GCF_000699245.1 Pterocles gutturalis | reverse complement strand
GGTGTCCCTGCCCATGGCAGGGGGGCTGGAACTCGATGATTTTTAAGGTCCTTTCCAACCCAAACCATTCTATGATTCTATGATTCTGTGTCAGTGAACATCTGGACAGGTAGGAGTTCTGCAGAAAAGAACCTGGGTTATGTCACATGAGTAAATAATATCAGACTGCTATAAAAAAAAAAATGTAAGCAGCGTATTACACTGCACAATCAGGAGAAAAACCTGCAAGAAAATGACATTTTTCTTTTCTTTCAATTGTAAAGATTCAGGTGAAATAATGCGTATATTTTTAGGTACAGTGTTAGAAAAAGGGAGGGGGAGGGGGAGAGTAAAATTGAATACTAATAGACCCAACCTGCAACACAAGAGATTTGGCATAGACATCAGGGAAAAACTTTCTTGTGGTAAGTATTGCAAGGCACAGGAACAGATTGCCCGAGAAGCCTCCTAAAATAGGTTGACATCTGTCAGCTAATGATATAAGTATTGTTGATCCTGCTGTGGGTAAAAGGATGGATGGGATGATCTCTTGATTCTCTAATTTTTCACAAAACACAGCATTAAATATACTTTTAAGCAGAAGCAAAAAATATTACTGGCTTCTAATGCTCATGTTACATTGCATAGCTTCAACTGCAGTTAAAAAGAAAAAAGGAGGAGTTTTACATGTTTAGCCTCCTACAACTTTTAAAAAATTATTCTTATTATTTAAAGGAAAAAAGTCTCATGCATAATGAGGTGTTAGCATTTAAATGTCTCCAGCTGTGTACTAAAGCTCCTATCTTCTAGGAAATAAGCAATGTCCCCTCTTTGGCTACTGCTGTTTTCATGGAGATAAATTATCTGTGTACATGGCTATAGCCTTACAAGGAAAGACAGTCAACGTAATATGAAGAATAATGCAGGGAAAAGTGCTGAAGGAACTTAAATCATTACTTCCTTTACTTTTTTTTCAGATAGAGGAGGGGTGTGTTTGTGTGTGTGTGTGCATGTGCTTATGTGCAAATATATGTAGTGTTTCTATGTATATACCCATTCCTGACTACATTCACATTGCATCAAAGTTATGTTTTAAGTAGGGCTTTTTTTCTCTTTAAAATTATATTAAAGGACCCTGACTTTATATCTTCATAGTGGTTTTAAGTAGCTAATGCCAGTTTGAGTGTGGTGGTCTCAGCACCAGCCTCTCATCCACACAGGCAGAGGAAATATTTATAGAGATGACTGCAAATGGTTCTTTGCACTGAGTTCAATCTAAGCAAAACACTCATTGAGCACTCACAGAGGTGCCCTTATTTTAAACTTTCTTCCTTCATCTCTAGCCAAAGAAATCCTTAGCAATTTCTATATCCAGGACAAGCCTTCATCTTCAGCTTGTTGTGCAATACTATTGTACTAGAAAAACATAGGGAGAATATTTGGATAATGGATTATACGTTTCAACCTGAGGTAATTCAAAAGGTTTGAAGAGATTTTGCTCAGTGTTACATGCAGTAAACAGAGTATCACCTTTCAGCACAGCCAAGAATTGAAATGTTCATCTGAAAATGTAAACATGTTAGAAGGTTACGAATGTGAAGAAAGGAAATGATACTGTTTTGCTATAACGGTTCAAAAGAACCACTGAAATGGCTCTAAGCAAACCTCAGATCTTTCAGTCACATGCAGTTCTCAACACCTCTTATTTACCTTGTTATTAGGACTCAAAAAAAGAAACAGATTTATAAATTAAACATTTTTTTGTATTTTAGAGACATTCCAACATGCTTTAAGGGCTCATTAAATACAGCTATGGAGCGAAGCATTTTCAGAAGTGCACAAAGTGCACGTGCCAATTTTTCTAAATGCTTAACTGAAGACTGAAGTTATAAACCCAGTAATGGCACAGGTTATTTTCCTGAAAGAACATTCTGTTGCTGCGACACGGAGCTATGGGCTCCAGGGCTATGGCAGGTCATGTTCTCAACTTGTGTCAAGGATCCCTTGATTAAGAAAATAGTCCAGCTAAGAGATCATTTAAATTTCCTCTGGCACTTCTGGTGTTTATGATTTCACACAAAGCAAACCCGATCTGGGGTGTAGCAAACCACATTACTGAAACTGTCTACAGCCACTAACTGATAAAGTCTCTAAAAATGGTGTCCTTCTAGTGCTCTCTTGGTGGAAGTTTACTTCACAGTAAGCTGACAGTCATGTCCTGCACCTGCCCCGCTCACCACTCAGGTAGGTTTCTCTGGTGTGCCTTCACAGAGCCAGGGACCTGGTGGCTGGAAGGGACCTCTGGAGGTCATCTAATGCTGCTGTCTGCTCAAAGCAGGGCCCTCATCCAACCCTAGATCAAAACAGGCTGTAGGTGATAATGCAAAGTTTCTATACATCTGCCATAATTTCCCTTTCTTTGTCTCAGCTGGGCTTCTAAAATTTGTCAGGAACTTCATGAACACTCAGACCCACAAAAATACATGCATAGTCTTCTGTATCACACACTGCAGTCTGCAAGCAGATTTATCACAAAGCCATCTGCGTGAGTAGCCAAAATGTTGAGAATACACCTCACTATTAAGCGTTTATGAATGACTGCTCAGGTATGCAGGAGAGAGTTCAAACTCTCACATTTGGACCTATAGGGCTGTCAAAGTGACCTCTTCATAAACTGGCAGGGTCTGTAAATATCATTCATTCATTTTATCAGCTTATTTGTTAGAGCTTGAATTTCCTTCTGATATGTTTGCCTACTCCCAATTTTCAAAGGTCAGTTTGGCTAGTATGAATTATATTCATGATTCACAGAATCACAGTCCCCTGTAACACTGCCAAGAAAACAAGCTGAAACACAGTATAACAGCCCTAGGACTAACATTCACTCTTTACCAGTTATTCTGGGGGTTATCTCTAATGCTGCAAGAAGAAACCACTTCTATTACTACCACGAATAGTGAGGAGATTCAAATTCTGGTGAGCAAGCTCTCTTCAAGCTTGAGTGGCTGCTGTTGTTCATCCGTTAACTGTAGGTCTTGCTCATACTGTCCTTTCATGCTTACTGACTTTTGATTGCTTTGGCTGGGTGTAACATTGAGACTGTGGTTGTTATCAGCAAACACTGTTGATCAGCTTATTTTTTGACTGTGGTGCAGAAATTCACTGGCTTGGCTTTGTACTCTCTACACAGCCCTAGTAGTGCATTGCTCTGTAAAACAAATGTGTTCCTCCATATTCTTCCTTTTTGTTGCCAAATCTCATCGATACTGAAACTGTGTCCTGGTATATGGTGATAGAAAGCAGCTCACAGGAAACTTATTGGATTCACAGTATTTTGTTTCTTCATTTTCAGTTTACAACAGGCTGTTTCCAAGTGGTGGATCTATCAGTGTTTACCTTCAAATTAGAAGATATAACTGCCTGGAATTTCACCACTAGATATGAAAGCTCTGTAGTAAATATACTGCCTTTGGATATGAAGTTTAATAAGCTTAGTGCGATTGCTCTGTACCATTAGGGATTAACTTCAATACCACCATATTTCTAGATATAGAAATGTTTGTCTTTTAATTGTCTGTTTAACATTATGTATTAAAGCAGCCTGGTATTAAGGTAAATAAATACTTCTTTCCCCTCCTCAATGCAGTTGCTTAAGAGCATGGTGTTTCGTTAGCCTGTTCCAGGCAGCCTGCCTGTGCCCCACAGCTGCCTGCCTGCCCACTGGGCATCCTGCAGCCCTTTGTAAGTGATAAAGGCCAAAGAGGTGGGGGCTCTGATACAGAGTCTATTCCCTTCGCTGTGAAACTCAGCTCTTGTCTTGCTCATAGTGGTTCCCACTTAGAATTACTTACTGTGTTTAAACATTTCTATTTTTCCTTGCAATGTTGCACAGAATGCCACACACCTGCAGTTTCCTGAGTGTCTGCCACTTCTCCAGGCAGGCTGCGTGCCTGGCTGCCTGCAGATACCTTCCTCAGGAGTGTGAAGTGCCAGCAAAATGTTTCTCAGAGATTATTTTGTTCCTAATGCCCTTCTCAGACAGGCCACAGTAGAATTAGGAATCAGTGTGGTGACTTAATTGGACAGCTCGCTTTATTTTCTACACACTAGAGATTTTACCTCCATCTGCTTTCACAGGAGTCAAAACTACAGTCCCTAAATGAAGGACTTGGACTGAAATTGGTCTATTTTACTAGCATGAGGGCTGGATAGAAATGAAAAAGCCAGATTCAGAAGGAGCATTGTTTCTAGATGATTCTCAGTGAGTCAAAGCTCAATGCTGTGGACCATTGTTTTTCTCTTTCTTACCTTGCTAAAAGCCAGAAATGCCACTTCTTCAGCCAAACTACACATGGTGACATCTAAACCTGAACATGAAATACCCTTGCCTGCCTTTGAAGAAGCTCCTGAACTCTTTCTGTGGTGTTTACTTCTAGCAGCATTACTCCCTCAAGCTCCCTTTCCACATTTGCAGTGTCGCAATGCCTCATGGTTTGCTGGCAATGCTAATATTTAGCAGTTACTTCAGCAACAAGAAAACATAGAATTATGCCAGATCTCTTCCAAGTTATGTTTAATGACAGGTAAGCCTGCATTTCAATACTCAAAGTGCATTGTAATAACAAAACACGTCAGGAATAAGGGCAGAAATTGCTCTTAGTGTTTAATCACATGGAACACTTTATATGAAGAAGAGGTCTAATGCTACTTTAAGATAGCATTAAATCACAGATGCTATCTTCATGTAGAGCTAATCAGATCTATTAAAATCCTGCTTTATATAAATTAACTTTTTCTGTAGCAAAATAGCTGCTGTTAGACTAGTTCCATTTTATTTGTCAGTCAGGAAAAAAAAAAAAAATCCCCCTGAACTGATTGAGAACATTTCTGGTTTGAACCACATTACTTAGCAGACATTGATTTTATTAGTCACATGGTGTTGTTCCTATTACCCAGCTGAGTGCATATTCAAGCTCCTTGAGCAACAGTGCTTGTCTGGGCAAAATATAATATTTGGTTTCCAAGGACACTTTTAAATAAATTGCTAAAATTGCTTCTCTACAAACGTGGAGGACAAAATCCTTTTCACTTGAATGTTCACAGCAAGAGAAAACAAAAGGAGTAGAGGCAAACATCATTGCTTTCAACCCAGCTCTATGTTGCAACAAGTAAACAGAAAATACTTTGACTGTCTCCAATCCAAGATTTGAAGTATCTCCTCTTTCTGGATTAAAAGGGAAAGAAGACATTTCAAAGTAGAACAAAAAAGAGGCCACAGAACATGACAACGAGGGTCTCCAGTTATGGGGGATCAGACTGAGTTACCAGTTTGTTAGTTCTGAAGAACAGAACTACAACAGGAAGAGCTGAGTCAATACTGTCACAGCACAGCTGGTGGCAGAGGCTTATGTTGCTGATTTGAATTAGTGAGTCAAATACTGAAACTCTAAGCCCCTGAACTTTGTTGTAGCATAGGGTTATTGCTTATCCTGGGACACACGCCTTGTTCTTTCCAGAAACTCTTTCTTATTCCCTTGAAAACTTTTGGTCTAGAAGAACCAAAAATTCTCGGCAAAAGACAGTTTTGTCAGATAGGAGCTATTTTAAAGTGAGGAGATGGTGAGTTATATAACTTATGGGAAGATCAAATCCTATAACTTATGTCAAATCCTTATACCCAGTCTCAAGGTTACCAGTGGATTTTGCCCTCCAATCCTGAATGAAGGTAAGTGCGGCAGGAAAAGCTCTTTCACAGAGGAGGACAAACAGCATTTTTAAATTGCATTGCATATGGATGGCTCACTATATCAGGATGGTTCTTCACCTTAGAGACTACACAAATTCAGCCTCTCTAAAACTTAAACTTTCCATTCATCCAAAGGCAAAAGACCACTACTGGTATGCATTGGGAGTGAAATCCTCAAAACAGCAACCACACTACAAATACATTTTCTCCTTTAACTCTGAGTATCTCTAAGCCTCTAAGCAATAGATTAAACCTCTTCACATGCAAAGCTTTGTACACAAAACAGACACTATTAAAAATGTTTTTCTGTGCTATTTGGCAAATCAGGAAACTTCTGGCCACATTAATCAGTGGGGAGCAATCACTTTAAAAAGTCCACGTTTCAGACTAAATGTATGCATGTTGAAATTAATGTAAATGGAAAAAAAAATATATTTTCACACTTTACTGACAAGTAACTGTAGAAATCATCCTAATGGCTTATGAAATTTTATGTTAGAGAGTGATGTACGGTGGAAATATTATGATCAGCAGCAGACTTTCTATTCTGCACTTGACATAATAAATTAGTGGAAATTATTAATGCACAGTGTTTCATTTCTGTGTATATTTTATGTTAGCTACAGAGAAAATATAAGTGATGTTCTGTCCCTCATCAAGTCGTAACCTCAAGTCTTTGTCTACACTAGCATAACAGTCTCTCTAGCTACAGTGGACTAAAACCAGAACAGCTTCTCTAATGTGGATGCAGTTAAATCTTTCATACCAATAGAGCTGTTCCCATAGGAGGAAGAAGGTAAATTGGTTTCATAGCTTGTCCATGTCTGCACCTGTGCCATCAACAACAGAGACTTATTTCGTTTATTTACGATTGCAATGTGATCGGTATTTTCAGCATATATGAATAGCTTCTGTGTTTGGATCAGACTTCATTTATAAATTGACACCAGTATTTCTCCACCACCAACTCCACACACACTTATTGACTTGATGCTGTGTCTAATGCTATCACTGATATTTGAGGTAAGCATCACTGTGCTGTTAGAAGCAAGCAATGGTGTCCATGTGGACAGCTGCTGCAGCGCAGCAGAATCACAGCAGCGTAGCAAACCCCTGTTACTCAGCTATGCTTGGAGTTGCAGCTGCCTTGAGTTGCATGTTTTGCTGGAGTTACTCGAGGTGAGTGATCCTGTATCACCATAACTTCCACACGCTCTGCTTGAGGTGGTTCTGTTAGTAAAACCCTAACACAGACAGTTATGGCCTTGATATCCTTGCCACTGTCACTTAGGCTGTTCTACAACACCACCACAAACTACTTACCTATTATACAGGATTCAGATATTGTTAGAGATGCACACTACAGATATACTCACTAATTAAGTTGTGTGGCCTTTATACTCATATATCTGTGCCCACGTGTTTGAGAAAGGGAGCCCTTATACCTGCAGAGTTAAAACAGAGTAAAGGAATACAGCTTTACAGTCCATAAAACAAAAGATTCGGGGCCAGCCACCTTAAAGTGAGACAAAGGAGGAATTTTCCACCACTCTCACAACATGTTATTGACCTAGAGAGTAAAAAGAACTCGGTCAGCCCCCCCCCCCCCCCCCCCCCAAAAAAAAAGAAAAAAAAAAAAAAGAAAATAAAAGAAAGAAAGAAAAAAAGAAAAAAAGCAACTTGCCATATTTTCATAAAACCATGGTGATGCTTGCAAAATCTACAATAGTTAGAGCATTTCAGCTAGACTGAGCCATTATCAAAAAGTAAAAAGCTTGACGTTCAGAATTTCTCTTCCAAACAGTTTCCTCATCTGTGTGTCCTTCCAGCCAGGTAAGCGGTGTGACAGGTCACAGAAGATTTTCACTCCTCGTGACGGTTTGCCCCCAGCTGTCAGTGCATCCAGAGCCCAGAGGGGACAGAGGGGACATCACCTCTAGGGATGCTGACAGAAATAGACATTTGTGTGTAGGGTTTTGTTCTTATTGGTAGGAAAATGCCTTTGAGGAATAAAGCCTAGATTACACAAAGGTATAAAAGCAGAACTCCCTTTTTTGTCTGTGGGTACTTCCATTAAAGAAGTCAGGCCCTGCTGCTCACAGAGGCTTCTGTGCAAATGAGAGCCTGCCCTGGCACAACTGCAGCAGGAGAAAGGAGTCTCAAAGCAGAATTTAGCACATGCCAGCTTTAAAGCTCCTTGCAAAGGCCATATAGAGAGCAAAAAATCACGTGCAAGGCGTCGGTACCTCTCGTGCATGTTCACACAGACACGGGGCGTGCGGCCCGCTGAGCCCGCTGCCTTGGGCGGCCGTGTCTGCATCGCTATTAAAAAGCCAGACAGCAGCAGCATTCGCGTGACACCACAGTCAGACTAACAGAAATGTGATGAACTACATGGCTTTTATGTGAGAGCTGACTCACACCCATCTTACTCGTAGCACAGGATGCTTCCTGCACTTAGCTTTGTAAATGTAACCTCAGAGACACTGCAGGCTGCTGTTACAAACAAGTAAATACAGACAAGTAACTTCCGTTTTTAAATTTCTCTCCCTTCCCTTATCTTCCCCTTCAAGCTCTGGGGTCTTGCTGTCTATTCCTCAAAAGCTGGGTGAGAGCAATTTAGATTCTCTCAGGGATAGACTTAGAATGAGAACATGTACAGTGCTTCAGAAAAAAGAAGAAAAAAAACTTTTCCAGCTCACATAAAATTAGACTTTTTAATTCAATACAAATTCTCTGCAATTATTATTGTCTAGTAGTTGTGCTGACTTGGCTATTGCCTATAAACACAACAGTTACCAAAGAATACTCGGTCTCCAGAACAGTTAATTTAACATAAAAGCCGGAGTCTTGAAAAACATGATCAGAAACATAGCAGCATTTAACAGAACGTGAGAGGAAACAAAGCAGTGACTTAGTGCCAAAAGACTTCACAGACAGATAGTAAGTCACTAAGCACTGCTCCATTCACTGAAAGAAGGAAATCTAATGTATACTATAATGTATATTTGAAGAACAGCACAATAGGAAAGAGTTCCTCAGCTAACACTGAGCAAGCTCTGAAGTGTCTCTCTAGGATACAACCCAAGAGGGAGAGGTCATCATTCTACATCATTAGAGACACAAAAGACAGGAACCCCACCTGCTTCAGCTAAGGTTTCTACTTGTGTCACTGTTGTTTGATGGCTGTGACACCAGGGAAGAACAAGCAGGAGGGAACTAACAAATCCACCCACACTCACAGAAGATGAGCTCAGGGGTATTCCAGTGAACGGGTACTATTTGGTTCATGCCAAAGTATGAGGTGCACCTGCAAGGAAAAAAAATAACTATTCCTCTCTTCTCTACCACTGCATATCACCAGGATCTTTTTCCAAGGTCATTTGAGGGATGAGTCTGGCTCCTCAGGTGCAATTTTTTTTTCCTCTTCTTTAGCTGTATAATAATATCAGACAGCTCAGTGGTGTGACCAACACATCTCAGATGTTCCCTGAACTGGCTTCTTGACAGTAAAGTTGAATCACCTGACTCATGTAGGAGAGCAGTATATAATGAGGCTGTTTTCCTTTACAGATAGAGCAGTCAGGCAAGGATGGTACAATGCCTTCAGGAATCTTGACATGACTGCTATATGCCCATATTCCCAAGTGTAATAGTGCAAAATAAAACTACAAGGAAGTAAGCTCTGATCAGGGTATACCGTGTGATCAATAGTAGATCTGGTTGCATCCCTCCTTTGTGAGGGCAGGAACGACTGGCTAATATACTAGTGGGCACACTGCTACCTAGCTAGCAGGAACAAGCACTGCAAATGCTGCCATTAAATAAAAGAAAAAAACCACAACTAAACAGTCTGTCAAAGTATTATCAAGAGAAGAGAAATATCGAGGCAATGTCAGTCTGGTTGCCACCAGGCATGGCTTGATGGTTGTGGAGAGTGACATTGTGAAATGCTGCTGAGAAATCTCCCTTTGGCATGGGGGAGAGTTTTCACATTTACCCTAGAACCACTTACTGAGCTATTTGCACTCACTGCCACAAGAGTTTCTGTCAAGAGGACAGCTGGGAGCTCTGGCAGGAAAACGTTTCTTACGGTGCCATTCCCTAAGAAATACATGATACAAGCAATCCAACTTTTCTGGGTTGTTTCAACCCATAGTGCACATACTACCCAGCCTGAAAACACTGAGATGCTCTGGATGAAAAACAGAATTTTGATGAGACCAAAGGGGAGCCAAAATCAGTGAATGTCAGGAGAAAAATATGTCCCTTTTGTCCTGCACGGCAAGGATGAGCTACTGCTTCAAGAAGCTTTCTCCCACCTACAGATACAAACTGTAGCAAAAAGGGAGATAAAATATTTTGGTGAATGTGAGGAGGAAAGAGGAGCCTTGCTTGCTTGCTGTTTTAAAATATTAAAATAAATATTTTGAAAAAAAAAAATCTTGGAAACAAGACAAAAGGTGCTTTTCCAGAATCATCAGCTCTTTAGAGACAAATATGTTTGGTTTGCATAGAACCTAATACTTGGTCATTTTTCACTAATGTTCATATTCTGGAACAACATTATTAATAATAATGATTAGTCGAGGTAACTACTGGATGGAGCTTGACAAGATGAATTGATCAAGTCTATCAGACCATTGAAAAGTTACCTGTTCTTTGATTTAATAGACTTTTAGCTACAAAATACTCAAGGTAGCTCTTTCTATTAGAAATATACTCTTCTAAGTATCACGTGTTTTACAGCTTTAACCCAGCTGATATGCTTAAACGTTAAACACCTGCTTAAATGTTTCTGCTCCACTAGGTCATGCTGGATCATTATCTGACTGCACAACGTTTCGTCTTCCAAGTGGCAAAACTTCCCATGCCTTTGGATGCAGAGTCAGGCTTTAAGATAAAATTGCCTGACTTCTATAAAATTATTCTGCAGAAGTGGGAGGAGCATGGCTGGGCATGTTAGACAAAGCCTTGCATTTTAATACCCTCTCTCCTTCACAGTTCTTTTTCTTTAAGCAACAAAATAATCTACAAAACATGTTTTCTATTCATTAAGACAAATATTTTGGCTCTGCTACCCTTTCTGCTTCATTTACATGATCTACTGAAAGTTGCTCTGCTAATGCTAATCACATACCACCTTGTTGGCAACCCAGCTAAACTGATTTCTGCTCGAGTAATGCACTTGGATCGTAAAATCCTGGATTTCAGGTGTTTAGCACAAAACTCAACACCACCTTCAAGTTATTCACTAACCAAAGCACTTCATCGACACAAGGTATTAGTTAACTCCGTACTTACTGTCCTAGCACAAGAGCATCAGGTGATTGCTCTTTTGGGGCACTCATCCCAAATCCTGGCTGCACGATTCTCATGCCCACTGCATACACAGTCTGGATTTTAAAAGGTAAAAGCAATAGGGCATATTTGCAGCTCCAGAACAGTGGGAATTAAAAACATAAATCCTATCACTGTGTACAAGAGCTATGTAACCTAGTCCCTGTTAAGTGTGTGGAAAATTTGAACTATTCAGGCCAGCACTGAGAGGTACAATTTGCAGGGGGGGCACTCAGTATAAAATGTGTCAGGACTTTTCAGGTTCATTCTCTCTTCTATACATTTTAGACTTTTTGCCTTACTTTGACTCTATCCAACTATTTAAAGGATGTTAAGTGCTTTGTTCTTTGCAATTCGCAGTCCATAGCTGCTATCCTTTCTTTCACCTCTGAAGAGAAAGACAAGAAAAAAGAAAAAAAGAAAAAAAGAGAAGAGGAAAAAAAGGCTCTCTGTCCTCTGTATGGTCATGTGGCTGATGCTAACGCTTTTTACAGAAGTGTCTCACCTGGGATGTTTTACTTGTTCCCCTTCAACTGATGTTATTAAAGCTCTTTGGAGATACTTTTGTTTCATCCTTGTTCTAGTTTAGCAAGGGTGATGACATACCAACTGAAATGTCTGGAGGCTTGTTAGCAAAAACCCTGTCACTGGGAGGGATCAAAGTGTTTTTGTGCTGAGTCCCTAGGGCGCTGATCCTGGCAATACAGCTGGACTCAGACGCAGTCTCCACATGGTCTAACATGACAAGCAGCTGGATCCTCAAGCCAAAAAGAGTTGTTTTCTCAGGATGAATAGTGCTTCCCAAAACTGAGGGGTGAAATGAGCACCATTGCCAGAAAACCTTACTTTATTTATTTTGGGATATAAGGGGGAAAAATACTACTTCTTTCTTCTTACTGAGAAGAAGAAACTGGTTCTCTTCTCTGAAAAAAAAAAAAAAAAAAACAGAATGAGGACCTGAGCAAACTCATCACTGCACATCAAGTTTTTGAACAACAGAGTAGTTGGGAACAATTCACTTCAATGAGGCCAGCCCTCTCTGTTGATAAGTAGTGGTTTTAAGTTGAAAATAAGTCTGAGACTGACTGTCAAATGTATATGTAATCATTGTAGTCTAGCTGGAGGATGATCCACAAACGCAAGCTGGCTGTACATCAGTAATCAAATAATTGACTGTCTGACAACTGAGACCGGTATTTGGCTTGATGCCCCTGACTAGATGGGAAATGGCATTTCCTGCATCTTGATCAAGCAGATGTCACTTGGTCCCTCCAGCAAAATGCATGACACTGGGGACACCTTTAGTAAAATTCCTTCCCACACATGCAATATTGGTCAGTTAAAATATTTCCCTCTCCTCCTGTGGTTTTGTTAGGCAGTAGCTTTTAACAGGCTAAATATTTAGGGGAAAAAATTATACAGTAGATACATCTTCATAGCTGATTAAATCTGTTGCAGTGCTGCTTTCCCTAGCTGCTGTCCCTGCTCTCATTTAGTTTGTGCCCTTCCCTGGGGACACACTCCTTCCTGCACGGGAATGCAGCTCTTTCTCAAGAAGCAGGCATATGGCAGGTGCTCATGAGCTCAGAGTGACTTGTGAGTTACATCTTGGGTACCCTGTAGTCTGGAGCAAGTTGTTTTGCTGTCTGCCTCAGTTTCCATTAATTTAGCCTACAATATTTCATTCTTTTTGTGGTTTGCAGGTACAGAAATAGTAACTGTTTCTGCAGTTAGTAAATAGCATTTGATTGACATTTTCCAGTTTGACCCTGTATCTGTGAATAATATGTGCCTTTCTCTGGCAGTTTACTATGTAGACGTGGATTTAACTTAAATCCCTAAGCCATCTTGCACGTTGTTTACTTCGTTGCCCAGCACCTCAGAAAGTCGTGTGGAAAGCAGAGTCGGCTTCTCTGGGGGCAGCCATAAACACAGGGGAAGCAACGTGCAATATGTGCAAGCATCAGACTCTTCTCTTCCTATGATTAGTTTTCAGCTGGTTTAATTCCCTGGACCAGCTAACCTCAAAATCACACAAATTCCAGCAAGGAAGGGAAGAGTGAAGGTGAAGAAGGGATAGGGGGTCAGCTGCAATCCCAGCCAGCAGCTGCCTCTGCAAATGTGAGATCGGGCTCCCAACAGACCTCTATTTATAGCCTTTCCCAGAGGGAATGGGAGGTAGTTTAGTTGTAGCCCTCTGGGAGGAATAACAATACTGCCATCTTGATAGAGCTCAGCACTGCCAGTCTGTTTTGCCAAGAAGCATTTGGGACTGCACACTAGATGCTCCCTTGATTAAATATGAAGAATTTGCATTACCAGATTACTCCACTAATCCATCCGGCTCCACGTTCTGTCCCTGACAGCAGCCAGCACAGGTTCTTCAGAGACTGGAGTGAAGTCCTCATTATAGGCAATTTTACAGCTAATAAAACTCTAAAAGCCTGTATGCAGACAAATCCCTGTAGCTTTCACATTAGGAGTTTGCACGAATTGAAGCTGAGAGCTGACCGCAGTAAGGCATTTTGGCCTTACTGTTGTCAAGCCCCTGTTACCCTCGGAGCTTATGCTACTAATAAACAATTAAAACATGGAAGCATAACTATAGTTATCTGCACAATAACAAAGGACTGTCTTTTAAAGAGCATTGCCTTTAGAATTACATTTAGAGGGGAGAAGGGTACATCTTCCTGTGACTGCCTTTTCCTTTCCCCCCCAAGTGCAGATGTCTTCAAGCATCTCTCCAGGATGAGAGCTGCATGCAGGATTCCAGATGCAAAACTTAAACCATGTAATCCGTCAGGCTGGTTACAGCACTTGGTATGCTGCAGGGATAGCCAAGCTGAACTTAAGGAGGCAAAAATCAATTCATAAACAACATTTAGATTTGATAACTGTCCAAATGTTCACCCCTTGGGTGAAGAGAATTGTACTTGCATGTGTTTCTGAAATCTATGGCCAGGGTGAAAATAGGTATCATTCAATAACTCATCTCTCAACAATAGCTGTAAACATACTGGTTTATCTTTAAAGATGGCTTGGATTACTTTTTTTTGTGTTGCTTCTTCCACTAGTTCTTCATCACCTCCTTTTTATGTTACTCTACCTACCTCCTTGGAATTAGTTTTAATTTGCACAATCCCTGTAGTACAAACATGCCAGACATTTATACCACAGCCTGTTACCACCCCACATGGTGAATACAAAAGGCTAGAAGTTATTACAAGAAGTAAGGTATGCAAGCAACAACAAACACTGTGAAGGACTGCTTTGGAAGGTGCATGCAAGGTCCAGGGGGCTTTTAATTCTGGATCAATGGGAATGATAGAGATTTCCAGGCATTTTTGGGCTAGACAATTATTTAGGCGTAGTCTATAATCAAAGGCTGTACACAGCTCACTACTGCAGGGCCAGAAGCAACATGAAGCACTCAGAATATTTAATGAAGCCAGGATTCCTTAGTAGGTGAGGTTAATCCAAGTCAGCTCTGCCCCAGCCAGCATGGCATCCAGGGGCTCTGCTCCCAGCTGTGATCTTGCCCCCTCCCTTGAACCAGGATTGATACCCACACAGCTGCATGATGAACTTGTTTGGGGAGCTGAAACTAACTGTGTAAAACTAAAAAAAAAAGCTTCAGGAGCATTCAGTTAGTTCAGATCTCATGCCATGACCTTACAAGCAGCAGCAGGAAAGGGAAAGGTGGGAACATGAAATTGGGGTCAGAAGGAATGGAGGAAAAAGAGCAGCTGTGTTTTGGACTAGCTTGTGCTGCATATTATGACATTGTCACTTATTTCAGGGCCTTCACTTACACCACTTTTGGGGGGCAAAGAGACTTCAGCATGTACCTCCGAATCCCCACACCTCACCACATTAGGGTCCCTCATGCCTCCAAATGTAAAAAAATGTGCACCCTTGAAGGAAGGGTCTGACTTGGAGTGCAGAACCAGGCTTCTGGTAACACTGAGAAGAGTGCAGGGTTTTGTGGTGCTTGGTGTCCCCGGTCCTGGAAGAGAGGTGTAGTGAGGGATATGGAAAGGCATCTGCACTGTTTGTGCCTGTGCACCCCTAGTCCTGCAATTCTCCTTATTTGTATACACCTACCACCCTGGGGGCACTTAATTACTGTATAAATTTATTTATAAATTCTCTCTATTACATTTACTGACCCATACATTAGAGCAATTTGCAACCCCTGGTCTACAGAAACCTGGCCATCTGTATCACTTAACAATAGCCCACAAGGCAATTGTGGCTATAGGGTTTAAGTCAGCATAAACTGCTCTTGCCATCAGGTAATTACTAGGCCAGCAGATCTGTCCACTTGGGCTTCTCATTCCCATCCCCATGTTGTTTCTTCTTTTGCATGGTGTGCTAAGAACAGAGGTGATGCAGAGGCAGGACCAAATGGCAGAGGATGGCACAGCTTCATCTGGCCTAGTGCTGGTCTTACACTGTCTGAAAGCAAACATGAAACAATGGCCTAAGAGACTGGGCATATTGCTGTAGGCTTAAATTTGCTGTCTGAGGATCTCCTGCTCCTCTGAAAACATTGTCTAAGGGTTCACAGAATAGAGGAAGCTGTAACACCATGGCATTACACTATCCTGTGTGTATCAGAGCTGCCTCTTCAAAGAGGAGGAGAACAACAGCCACCTGACACAATGCAATCAGACCTCTGGCTTCTCCTCCATACCTTTGGGATTTAAGGTCTTTTTCTTTTTTTAACCTTCAGTCCTCCTGCAAACCTAATCTATCTCTTATCCTACACGAGCATGTAAAGGTTAAGCTTGAGTGACACAAAGTTCATAGAGAGGCAAGCATCTATTATTACTTCTAAGCACCAAAAGTCGCCTTGCTTCTCTACTATCCTTGTGTTAACGTTTCACCTTTGTTTAACACAAAAGAGTTCTACAAGGCAGCACAAAACATATGGTGGGGGAAAGGAGTATATGCTCAAGCAGGCGTATTCACTGTTTGCCTCTTGAACAGTGTGTAAAGTACAAGCAAAATGTTGCATCTTTTCACGCATTAACCTGAATTGTAGTCGTACCTGTGACTACGCAGGAAACAAAATAATTGGGAGGGGGGGAGGGGGGGGATACAGAGACATGGACCTTACCTGCTCCTCTCTAGCCTGCAGGCTAATGAACAGCGATTGCACAGTGTTGTATTACTGCCTGGAGACAGCCTAAACCCTGGATTAAACAATCATGGACTGGACTGCTGACTCCACTACATTCCTGTGCAGCCCAGTGCCACAGATATCCATCCTGTTGTCACTTCTGTTTAATAATAAAAGCCCTTTCTGCTTTGTACTGTGCTACATGAAAAAAAACCAACAGTGAAAGAACATTGTGAGTGCGAAGTCAACTGTTCAAAGGTTAGGAAATGGCAGGTTTAAGATTTTCTGTCCCCCTTCCAGTTACAATACAGTCCTTAATTGTAAGGCCTCATGCTATTTTTTCTGATGAAACCCTGTGCCTCGCTCAGTACAATAGATGGTGCCAATGCACAGCTGTGCAATATATTGTTTCATTCCCTTCACCTACCATCTAGTTCCAGGCTCTGCTTAACTGTACACTAACCAGATCCCTTCCCTCTGTATAAAATAATTTATCTCTTCATGGACTCTCCTGTGGTGCTCCTCAATACGCCACTCGAATGCTTCAGAAGCAGAAGTTAATTTATCTTTAAATGAGAGAGTAGTTTATATTCCCTCCATTTTAAAGATAGGAAGCTGATGAAGTGAGGCTGCACTGAAAAAGCACAGCAACCCACCAAAATGTGCCCTCTCACCCTTTTTCCTCCAGGGTCTGCATGCAGGGGTGGGTGTCTGCCCCCAGAAATGGGGCTGTGAGAAGAAGGGCAGGCACTTCCATAGAGTCACAACATAGCACGTGCAGTCACCGTTACCGTGCACTCACAGTTTATGCAGAACCAAGGTGAGATGAAGTTAAAAATGCAGCGGCTATTTCTCAGGAGTCAGACAAGTAGGTCCCAGAATTTTAGACGGCTTTTACCTTAACACTGTCAAATATGGCACCCGTGAGTACATGCACAACCGTAACTGCTCAGCATTTTGGTGTGGGGATGAAAAATCTCCAAGATCTCCAGTCAGGGAACCAGGGAGCATAATCAAAGGCTGTGCTGCTAGGTTTTGTCTGCCACTGTATTTAGTCTGGTATTTTTCCAGATGGAAGGGTGTCCACGTGTAAAATACAGGATCTACAGAGTGGGCCACACACTTCCAAGTAGACTTGGAGCCTACAGCACAGCTGGTAGGAGCATTAGGTCCATCTTTCCCCCAGAGAAGACGGTTTGCATGCTTGTGCAGAAGGACCCTGCAGCCGTGTCACAGCAAGATGTAAATCCCCACAAGCAGCTCCGTAGTTGGGGTGGCACAAGTTATCAGTGCTCTGGAGACCAGGCAACTACCAACAGCACCTCAGATCACAGCAAACAGCTCTCAGGAATGACTTGGCAATTCAATAACTAGATCAGCAGCAGAAAACACCCACCTACTCTGGAGGAAAATTTATAGATATTTGCAGGTGTCTGAGGTACAGCAAGGTTAGAATTGTGGATCCCCTGCCAAGCAAGGATCCCCTTCTCCTGTGTCCTGGTAGCCATGAGCACTCCTCTTTGCCCTCTCAGGTCTCACCCCTTTTGATGTTATCCCCTCCATCCAAGTCTGAGTCTGGCTCTTCCCCATGCTGCTCCTTTTTTCTAGCTGTAGCAGAAATAAAAAGCATCTGTTCAGTTACTTAGAGTGAAACATTTTTATGCATTTCCCAGCCCTTTCATTAGTATGCCTGTCTCATAATGTTTATTTTGTTCACCCCAAGGACTTGGAAGATCCTTCTTCCCTTTCAGATCTTTGAATATCCTTTATTCATTTTTGTTTTGTCTGCCTGCATCTCCTCCCAGAAAGTGCTGACCAATCACTTTGTCACATTAGTTTTTCTGGACCCAGTGTTCTGTCAATGCTGGTCTTTTTTATTTTACCCTCAGATCTCAGAGCACCATGTCACAGCCACACTGGGTCCTTTGTATCATCTGAATTTTTCATTTTACAGTGAAATTGTCTTCAATTATATTGTAATTATTATTGTATTTATAATCTAGCCCTCTTTCACCTTCTGAAGTAGCAGTCCAGGCACTGTATTCGCTGCCCACAGGGATTCGCTCCCTGGCTGTCTGTGTTTATTGGGACATTTTGCTTCAGCCATTGTATTGTTTCCTTGCCATGGTCAGAGAGAGACATTAGGGAGGACTCCTTGTACTGAATGACAGCCACCTTTCATTTTCAAACCTCTGAGATTTCAGGGGCTCCTACACAACTGAGAGATATTGCTGCACTTAAAGCGATGACCTCAAATAGCACCAAATTAAAATAGCTTGGGCTTGTTATAACCATAGTTCTCACCACTCTCAATCAAAAAGCAAAAGGTACTTTTTAAAGATCTTTTCTTTTCTTGAGAGACTGTCAGGTGATGTTTATGCCGGAGTGAGGACTCACTGTAATAATCCTTCTTTGGCAGCATTTACCGCACAACTCAACTGGTTCCTACCCCAACAACATCTGTGATCTGACAGCTCTTCCCTTTTCACTATTCCTTTCCCATCTCTGACAATTTTTTTCCTCTCAGTCCCTGTGAGTTAATCTCGAGATCTCCACCTCCTGCACTCCCCTGTTCCCAGGTTTCATCACCTGTTTGTGAGCAGCGGAGGGGCTTGCTGCCTGCTCCCTCTCTGCAGGGATGCTTCCCAGGTAATTCTGTCCAGCACGTAGCGAGTTTGCCATGTAGTGTTGCTTTCTTCCTCCTCCTCTTAACTTCTCATACTCGTAACATTAATGTTTGGGCACATTTTCACATGTCTCAATTTTGAATTTGTTTTCTTTTTCAAATAAAAAAAAAATACCGTACTGCTGAAGTCAGACCCTTCCTGCACTGCATCACTCAACAGCAAAACACGCAGCTATCAAGCTTCCCAAAATAAGCCAGAATGCCCAATAAGGGAATTACCATTGCTTTGCCCACAGTTTCTTTTCACGCCATAAACCAGCCCGTTCCCCCTCAGTGCCCAGCTGCTCCCAAGCCAGCTGCACCGGCAGCATGGCAGGTCCCACAGCACATTTCTGGGCATGTGGTTTGCTGTGCAGCCAGCAGCTGGGCACGCAGCCTTGCGCAGGTGGGACAACAGGGCTCTGCTTGCCTGCGGGCAAAGGGAGAGGAGGACTACATTTTGCTGATAAGTGCACAAGTAGAGAGGGGAAGCAAGAGAGGAGGCAACCTCTGCAGGGAGGAAGGGAGAGGGAGGATTTAAGGGCAAGAGGCAGTTTTGGAAGGAAGTAAAAAATAAAACCCACTCTTAATTTCTAGACAGTGCTATTTCCATGCCACTCCACCTATCACAGCAACTAATCATTTCATCAGATCACTCAGAAGGGGGAAAGGATAGAAAGCTAGAAAAGCTACAGCTTGAATCCTGAGAAAAACCTCTGCTTATAACCTGGTGCTTCTCTCACATCGCTGCTGCCTGCCTACTTTAAGATAGTAATAACCTTCCCTGCATGTGTTTATGTGGAAACTGTCTAATCCAGTCACTTCATCCCAAGGAACAGGCTGTGGTGCCCCCCCCTTGCTCAAACATGAACCTTTTACTTTCTTCTTTCATATGGCAGCAACAGGATCTCAAAGTATTCACTTAGTTCACAATTCTCTACCCAGGTCTCAAAAGTTATATTTCACTGTATCAAATACTAAATGTGGGATGACATTTAATTTTCACTACAGGTTATATACCATTCCAAAACAGTGATCTGTAGTTCTAACACTCTGATACGTGTTATATACCTATTCAGCATATAACTATGCATTTAGAGAAAAACCATTGACTTGCCATCCAGCTATCTAAAATGAATTAAAACCTGCCTCAATTTTCACATCTGCTCCCTAATCTCCTTGCAAATTTGCAGTCTCAGTTTTCTTTAGACACTTTTTTTTTTTCCTTCTCACACATATCACCTTTCTTGGAGTGCAAGATAACAAATTAAACCCAACTACTCAGGAAGAAACTGTGCGAGTGATCATTCTCACACATACCTGGCACCAACTGGCCTCCCTTTTGATGGGACACGGCCCCCACAATGTTATTCAGGGCTCACTTCACACTGTCTGGTACATTTTAAGCGCTCAGGGTCCAAACAGGAACCAAACCTCAACCTAGCTTAAAAAATGGAAGGCTACTCCAGGGATGGAGTCCATCTACACCTTCGAGTCTCTTCGTGCATATCTCCTCTCTTCCTCTCTGAAAGAATAATCCCAACTTTTTTGGCCTCGGTCTCCCAAGCTCTGTTGATTTACACCGAGGTGTCTGAGGAACTTGTGATGGTCAGCTCTTGCCTGTTTTTTTCTGCTCCTGAGTGGCTGCACTAATGGTTTGAGCCCTTACAAAGAGCACCAGAGCAGCTGAACTTGGGTCACATCAAAGGTCCAGCAAGTCCTGTACCCTATCTTTAACAGGAGGCAATAACAGATGCTCATTATAAGCTGCTATCAGTTTACATTAATATGCCAGGCTGCACAAATCACAGCCGAAGCCTCTGACTCATCATCTATCCTGGAGTTAGTTGCCCTTGTTACAACCCTCACTTCTGCTTTTGGGAGCAGATGTGGTCGTGAGAAGGTAATTGGTTTAGCTGCAGCTGTATATAAGGAAAAGTAAAGCAAAGCCTATAGACTCTTCCACATGTTTTAAGTGTGACCTCTTCCTTTCCAAACAGAAATTGAGCCAGGCTTCCAAATGCCTGTAGCTACCTGCCTTACCTCATTCTCCTGCCTTTATGTATTGTAGATTCACCTGGAAAAATAAAATGTGTCTGAATATATAAAATAAAGAGTAGAATTAAAAAAACCAAGGCTTTTTTTTCACCTTTGTCAATCTGAGCATGTAGGTACAGCTTGCAATAATAAGAGCCCAAAAATTCTTAGATCAAGGTGATATTTAAATTAGAAGATGTCCCTTAAAGTTACCTCCCTTATGATAGAGTTTTGCATGTCTGAAGGGCTATTAAATCCTGTAGAAATCCTCATGGATTGTCCCTAATGGGAAAGACTGTGGATATACAGTATATATATATAGGAATGGGCATTTTTGTATGTAAATCCAGCTGGACAGATAAAGTCTGGATCAAGGTTGCCTTGTATTAGATCACTTCATAAATTTGCATTGATTCATGCGCTTTTATATGTTTACATAATTTACAAACTACCCTGTTGGCTGGTGAAGCTTTGTGAAGTATGGAGACGAGTACTAACAGTTACTTCTTTCAGAAGAAGGATATGTAGGAAGAGACAATGGACAAGATCTGACCTTTGTAATATTGGTATGGTACAAGAATAGCTTGGTTACTAGCAGATGGCAGGACAGGTTAATATTTTGACTTTAAACTCATTAACTTTATGGACCAGTGATGTACCTTTAGCACTGGTCCTGAAACCATCCCTGCTTTAGTCTTAACTTAGTTTGGACTTATGGAAGACTATAGGAAAACAACACTAGACAAAATCTGAATGCAGTACGAGATAGAAAAACAAGTTTTTAGTTAAAATCATGTTTTCACAGAAAGTACCCAGCCTCTTGCAATTTTGTTTTTATTGTCAAAATACTGAATGCTTGGACAGTACCAAAACTCTCACAATTTATCTCTGAAAACTATTCCATCCCCTTCCCTCCTCTCCTAGACAGAAAAGCCCTCTATTTTTCCTTGCATGGAACCTAGTTTCCTAGCCGAGTTCAGTAATAAATAAAATTTTTTACTCTTTTGCATGTGTGTAAATAACTAAGCAAAGTAATAAAGACAGGGGCTGTGGCACTTCTGTGTACTCTGTTTTTTAATAACCCATTATCCTCCATGGTTACAGTATTTTTCTTCTCTATACTCTTATGCCTTTTTTTCGTACACTGTAAACATAAAAAAAAATACTTGAAGGCAAAATTCATAACAACAATGGGTTGGAACTACCGCCAGCTTTTAAAAACCATTGTTTAACTGAAAAGTTAAAGTAAAAGCAAGTGCATGAATTGCTGAAATTGTCTGTATGAAACATTTGTAGTGAAAAACTGCATTGCATTTAGATAGGTAGAAGGACAACTCTTATGCAAAAATAAAACAAATTATTTGCCTGCAAAGCTGACATCTTGTAAGCGTGCCTCTAGAGAACAAACTGGAACACAGAACTGCAGAAAAATGCAAACCCTACTTGTCATTCCTGCATCCACATGAGTGACCTGTGGGAGGGGATGGGGAGCCAAAGGTGGCACTGAGATGTAATGAATTAACCTGCCTCCTCCCATGTGAAGAAGTGTAAATAAAAATCAAAGGGATCTTTATCCCACTGACAATATGGTATGCAAGGTCACATGGCCTAATATTTTAAGAGGATTAGAGCTAAATCTCTACAAACTTTGAAACGGCCCAACCAAGCCTGTGAGCTTTTCAATTTAAATGGGTGCACAGCATGACTTCTACAATCAGTTGGAATTTGGCAGAATGTGATGTGGAGAGGTGGATTCTGAAACAATTCAGTCCTGCAATGATTGGTTTTATGGGGTATCTCTTAATTTGGAGCTGTGCAGGATGTGGAAACAAAGCAGGTCAACAAAAGAGCTCGACAATTATGAATAAAGTTTGTGCAAAGAGGAAAAAATCCTTGATATTTATTACTTGTCAAATTAGGAACACCATTTTTGTAGTTTTGCTTCATTTCTAGCAGAACTGCAAGCACCAGGGTCTAACTAACTGGAGCATCACAAACCACGAAACAGCACTTCCCATCACTCTCAAAAGTCATAGTTCCCTGAAAACATGCAAAGCATACAGGAGAAAGCCCTGCTCTGGACAATGAAAAACAGGCTTTTATCAAAACATCTCTATTTGAACTTCAGACCTTATCACATGCAAGATGCACATGGAGTAAAGCTATTCACCAGATGGGGAAAACTGCTAACTGTCCAGCAGAATCTAGCCACCAGCTGGCAGGCGACTACCATCATGTGAACAAGAAACTATCCCAATAACCACACGTAAAAAGAGCATAACAACATGCATTCGACCTGAACTATCAATTGTCATCAGGGGCACAGCTGACAAAAAAATTTAAAAAATTTAAAAAAAAAAAAAAGCAAGCATCTGCTCTGAAAGCAAAGTGTGTGAATTCATGTGCTTGTGGTTTAGGAGGATTGCAAAATGTTTCTACTCTAAAAGCCGTGGTAGCAAAGCAGCTGGGGAGATACATTCCCTCTGCTGCTGATGGCTGCCCTTTGGACCTCAGACTTGATCCTCCACGTAGGGAGAGATGTGAATATTTGCTTACCAGAGCAGTGTCCCAGACAAGTACTCTTCAACTATTTGTGCCAGCTCGGTACCTGCAATTACCTGGGATTGAAACTGCTGCTGATCTGCCAGAAAGTTTGGAAGGAGTCAACAATTTTGGCATGAGTGCAGAACCCTTCTAGATCTTCAGAAAATGTTTTCTGAAAAATTAAAACAACTTAAATCATTTATGGAAAAAAAGCAGCTGATGAATTTTGCATCTTTTATCCTTTTATATGGAAGCGCTGATGCAGAGACACAGTGTTTCCTTTCCTTTGCCACAGCCAATGTTTTTTTTTTTTTACAGCTCTGTCATGTCCACTTTCTTTCAGACATCCTGTTGCTTCCACTAAATGAATTCACAAGTTTGCCAAGAGGCCCTTGGGTGAAATGGAAAACTGCAAGAGTGAATTTTTCAGGAGAAAATGTAAGGAGTTTTTAACCAACCACAAGACCCCCTCAGAAGGTAATGTTCAGCGTGCATGGACTGAGACTCTCTCAGTAACCCTTAAGACAACAGAAAAAAAAATTGCTGCTTCAAAAGTTTTTTTCTTTTCAATGTTATTCAGTGCCAGTGTGTTCCCAGAAGCTTCCCCAGCAAAACACGTCGGAGGCAGCAGGACAGAGAAACTGCAAGGTGGGCTCAACATTCTCCAGCTGCAGTTCCTTAGATCACTCTCCCCTGTACACCTGTGTGTCACTGAGAGGTCAAAAAAGAATTGGTGGTGGGGTTGAGTTAAAAAACAAAACAAAACCAAAAAACACATAGGAAAACAGCATTTTTAGAAGGCACAGTCAACTAAGCAACATTTTACGTAATAACCCAGTTTTAAGCACCTATCTGAAGATCTTAATTAGCCCATTCTGCTGTTAATTTCACATATCCCCTCTTTGCCTTCAGTATCTTTATAGAGCAATTTGCAGGCAAGTACGTCTATGTTTAAACCCGTATCCATCTAGGCAGGATATGATTATGATTATTTATGATTAGTCCTCCAAGCATTCCCACTTGATCGGCACAAGAACACTGACCAATTAATCCCCTGCACTCCTGTCCCTAAGTAACCCCATGCACCCCACTAAAATAATAAATGTTTTTTTCTCAAACATTTTATGGTTTATCTTTTCTGATTTATTTGTTTGGAGTTATCAGTTACCTTGCAGGACTACGCCCGGGAAGGTCCCCAGCACTCCCCGGGTCAGTATCTGCAGAGCCTGGCCATTTCGTACATAACTCCCTCTTAGCCACCTGTGCAATCCAGCCACTCCTCATGGTGCTCTCTCTAACTTCTGTCAGCTCCTCAAGCGTTTATCTGTTACATCCACCAATTTCTCATGTCGTGTCCTGACCTTTTCCACTGCACATCCCACTTGTTTGGGTTAACAGCATGCAGGACCCAGATGGAGGTGCAGACATTTCCCTGCAGCCCTGAAAGTCAGGTTAGGGGACCCAGCATCCGAGTCACCTCTCTCTTCCAAAGTGGAATGTACTTTTATGCAGAACAGATACCGTAAACTCATGTCCAGTGTTTCGCAACCAATCCTTCTCCTATGGCTGCACTGAAGGCATGCTGCAGTGCAGGGCAGTACATTTGGCAGTCTTATTTTCAAAACTATTTTCCTATATTTGGTGCTTGAGTTTTTTTTCTGGCCTCTAATGCATTGCTCCTTTTTCTGGGCTGTAACTGAGGTAATACGTTGCACTTTTCAGAAGAGTTACTTCATGCTAACAAGCCTAACAGCAAGGTGTTTGTGTGTAATGGGACGTAGAAATAGGAGTCCCTTCAGATGCTGAACATAACACACCTACGGAGTGCTCCGGCTGAAGTTTAGATGCTCAGTGAGATGAATATAAAATGAAGTTTCACTTTGCAAGTACTGAAAACGCAATCTCTGTTTTTTCCTGCCTTCTTGCAATCCCTTCCCCTTGCATCAGCTCTGGTTGTTCGTCTGATCCCCCAGCAGGTTGCCACAAGAGAGAAAATAAGGCAGGAAGCTCTTCAATAGCATAGACAGCAACTCACGAATGCAAGCTCAGTTTAGGCTGCTGGCTCAATTGCTTTTTTACCTGAGTCATAGTCAGAGACACCTCCTCAAAGTAAACGTGATCTGGACAACTCAAACTTCTACGCCCATGCTAACACCCACGTGCGAAGCCAGTGGAGAACCTGACTATCTCGGATGTGTAAGACCTCTCTCACCAAATGGGACACTGGGGTGGTACTTCCATAAACTCCAGTTCTTCATGCATGGCCACTGCTGCTAAATTACTTTTTTTTTGTGGAAAGCAGATGCAACATTATGTTTCCCAGCTTATTTTTGCTTTTCCATAAGCACGACAAATGTTCCACCTTTCTTAAGAAACTGGCTTTCTTCCAGATTTCTCTGTATAATTACCTCAAAAATGAAAACATTGCAGAGGGTGAGACCGTCATTTTCAAAAGGTCATGAGATATATATTTAACTTAAAACTATAAATATATATTTTTGGCCAGCACAACAGAACAGCATCTGAAAGAAGCCAGTATATTTTCAATGTCAAAGAGGCAGAAGGCTTTATACTAAAATTACAGTATATCGACTTTGCTGCCACTGGCTCCTTTCATTCATAAGCATTTGAAGCCCTCACCTCTGCTGTGGATGTCCAGACGGTAGCTTTATAGAGCAGAAAACATTTTCTCTTGTAAATTTACATGATATCAACATAATCCCACTTAACAAAATGCAAGGGAAGGAAAATAAAGGCTGCAAAATTATCTTCTCTGGGGTTAGAAGTGCATTATGGGTAGCAATTAGAAATTGCCTGCACTAACCATCAACCAAGTGAGCAGATTTAGCATATCACAGAAATTAATGAGTCTGCATGTAAAAGATGATAGCAATTCTTTCCTCAGAACTACCTCCTTGCTTGCAGCACAGCAAGTACAATTTAACTTCTCGAGGCAACAGAGACTGTTCTTATGGAAATGTAGAGAGGTGGGTGCAGATGCCACGTTCCTTAGTGCAAGGAATACAATAGGACCCTCTGCCCTAACTTGCTCTGCCTTTCTTCAGCTTGACTTTCCTGGCCAAGGAGCTCCTAGCTGCACTCCTGTATGTCTTATATACTATGTTCCTAGCAAGATATTTATTTGCTAAAACACTTGATCCTTTCATGCCGTGGTTCTCCTTCTCCATCTTCCTAGTGGCATTTCTAAGTAAGGCTTTTCTTTACTAAAAAAAAAAAAATAATTAAAAAAAAAAATAAAGTTGTGGGAGAGCTAGCAAAGAGAATGAAAACAGAAAGCTGAAAAAGCACAGAACAGCCTGGCTTTGTATCATCAAGATTCCCATACTGGTTTATTTCCAGCCAATATCAAAGTTCTCCAGGCCACATGCCAGAGATGGTCCACCTGGAATAAACAGCCCATCTCCTCGCTGGGAAGCTGCCACAAGCCTAGAAAACAATCAGCCACAAGGGAGTGAAATGAAATGATAAGAGGGTAGGGATCATAACACATCAACACACTGAACCAAGACAGAGCAGAGGAGTCTGGAGCATTGTCTCTTTGAAAGGAACCCTAAGGGAGAGGGCTAACAACCTGCAAGGGAACAAACTCTGCTTGAATGTTCAGCACAGCCTGGGACTTGAGGTAGATCCCTGACACAAAGCAACTGTATTTCAAGCTACTTTCCTCTAATCAGGCAGTTGGCCATCTTTCTTGGTAGAAAGAAGCTGAGGAGTGGCAAAAAGGACTAATACAGAGAAAAACAGAAAGGAAACTGCTGAAAGACTGTGATTTGCTTCACTGCAAAAAGTATACGCTCTTGTTTCTTGCATCCCATGAAAGAGACAGCTGTCCGGCGAGTAAGAAAATTTCATCATAATAGCACACAGGTCCTGACTGAGGAGTTACAAGGTCAAGAGTTTGCCTTACGAGTGATGAGTGGAAAACTGATCTGAACAGAAATACTTAAGCATATTTAAGAACTAAGATTTGTTAAAGGAAATTCCTCCTTTGCTTTCTCATTCCATTATCTCCAACTTCATTGTACACCTGCCATGAGAGGATATATTTCTAAGGGTCCTTTTCCACATGGACTTTCTTTCATTCCCAGTGTGGTCTTTTCTCATCAATCACTCCCAGCCTCTCCTCTCTGTCCTCTAAATGTCTTGCTCCAACTAGTTGGCTTCACCCTTCCTGAACAGAGGCTCCCTCAGCTCATGCTGCCTTCACACCTTTCCCCATCTCCTGCAGCCTGCACAACTACGCCCTGCCGCTCCGATCACTCAAATACTTCACACGCACAGCAGTCACCTTTCTGCAGAGCAACACCCAGCTGCATCATGCAGAACCATGAAATCCAGGAATTAAACACTATTCTGCAAGAGAGTGATTAGAAGACGACTGCATGTGCATCCAAAATAGGACTGATCACAGTAATGTACCAAACAAGGACAGGTGATGGCAGAGCTATGTGCACCAGGCATATTGTCATGGAGATCGGAGGCCTTGCTCGCTAAACGTCCTATTACTCAATTTAAAGAACAGAATTTCTTTACTTCTGATGGAGTCTGCTGTTTGTCTGCCAGCTGTCATATTGTCCCTGTCTGAAGGAGCTTTTATACTTGGAGCTCATAAAATATAGTTCTGATGGGCTCTCCTTGCCTTTTTAACAAAGCAGCTTATACTATGCTGAAGATATTTTCAGACATGTTCTTGAGGAAAAAATAAATCCAATACTTCAGGGAGAAGCTTCACCTTAGAACTGAAGCTGCATAAATGGGGCATATCTTTCCTAAAAACTATATAGTGCAGTTCTGCAGCAAAGTTCACTGTGGCATGTCATTACCAGTTGATTTTACCTCCATAATTATGAGAGGGGTATATGCATTTTGCTTAAAAGAAGAAAAAGCATTAGCCCTTGGCCTCTGTCTGTAGTGCACAAATGCTTTATGCAGAACATGTTCCTCCAATGGAGTAGGAAAGGTTTCTGAGTCCTCAGTATAGCAGAATCTCATTACCAAAATACACAACCCATGTGTCTTTACAAGCCATGACACACACAATGCACTAAAATGGTGTGTGATTTTACAAAAAAAAACAGTGGAGGGATTCTTTCCTACTCAGTAGCTATGGTGGGGTAGCCATATCTGTTCTTAACACCTCTACATTTGGATGATACTCAATGAGGAAAAAAAAAAAAGTATATTCCAACATAAACGAGGACAAATGCTATCAGTTTGAAAACCTACACAAGCAATAGCACCAGCTTCAGCTACATCTTACCTAAAGGGTGAACTCATCCAAAAGGTGGTCCCAGAGTTGTGGAGTGCTCCATGAAGATGGCAAGATGCACCTACAAACCTATTGAGGTCTACAGAGGAAGGCCACATCAAATCATGCATCCATACTTTCCTCCAAGCAAATCCACAGGCAAAGCCTAAGCACTGCTGCATTAACTCACCATCAGCCAAACCATGAAGACCACAATGACACACTAGAAGTGGAACGAGAGTATCATGTGCTGCCTCTTCCAACTGTGTAGATTGGTCCATGCCAATCAGGGAACCAAAAACCAGAGCAAGGAGCAATTCTATCAAAGCACTCCCCAGTCCAGGTTAAAGTTAGAAACGAAGGAAGTAACAGGAAAATTACTGTGCTACAATTATTTAGGACTATGCCAAGAAGAAAAGCAGACTGTCAATGCTATTTGTACCATTAAATCGTTGCCTAAAGCATATCTGCTGTATTCTTACAATCAGGAACCCGGGCAGCTCCTGTCCTACTCATGTGCCTTGTTTTCTGGGTAAAGAGTCACACAAGCCCAAGAAATCTTATTTCTTTCTTCAACAAGAAAGGCAAAATATTACCCCCAAAACAGTCTGTTGAGGTGCTCTTGCAAGTGGCAGGCATTTGAAATCACTAACTCTTCCAAAACACACTACACCCAGGCATCTAATCTCCTGGGTGGATCCTGTCATAACTATGCAACTGCGTAGAATGGAGGGAGCATTCAAACCTCGACGCTTTTTAGAAAGGTTTATCAGAGTCGCACAGAACTCAACACTGCTGGCAGATGTGAAAAGCAGGTACATCAGGGAAGCTGGCCACAAAACTCCCACATTTTTATCTCGTGACCAAATTTAGGTGGGAGATAGATGTTGAAGTGGAGCTGTCAATACAGCAGAAGCTCTGGGAGTGTGCAGAGTAAGTTTCAACACTGAAGCTGCATTTGACTTCTCAAATTCCAGGTCAGGGTACAGGCCCAGAGTGCCTTCCAATCACAGAAAGACACCAGCAAACAGTCGAAAAATATTGTTTGTCTGCACAATCTGGGAACTGTATCCTTAGGTTATGATGTTAAATTTGGATGCAGCACCAGAGAACTTTACACAAGGAAAAAAATTGACTACAGTTTTTCAGAGGCAGAATAGGACAGGCTTTAGGCAGGACTTTTTTCTAGTCTCAGGAACAAAAGTCCTTTTGTGGACTTGGGTTCTTGTCATTTAGTTATCTGGTCCCATATAAAAGATGATATGTCTGAAATGCCTTCATCCCTCCCAGTAACTCAGAAAGGGTCCACAGGTAGACCACACATCAAAGATCACTTTTCATTTGCCCAGACAAGGCCACCTGGCTGGATGGTGCAGACAGGTAGACAACTGGGTCCTCACCTAAAAAGAAGCAGTAGACTTTTAATAGCTGACAGGCCATTTTCTGGGGCTTGCTTCTTTGTATTGCTGTACTATTTTGTACTTTGAAGCTTTTTGTAGACCTAAATGAAAAGGAAAGCAAATGAAACTGCTGTAGTCCCACTGCTGTGTGCTGGAAATGGGCAATGTTCAGCAATCCAGTTGAGCAGGAAAAGCTGAGAAGAGGGTCCACAGTCCTGCCAGATAATAGTTGAAGCTCCTGCTTTGGTTTTTGAACACTTGACGGGTTGGGCCAAAGCTATCTGAAAAGTGGCCTGTGATACAAGCCAATCTTAGGAATGTTGACTGGCAGTCATGGTTTGGGCTTAGCAAATATTTAGATGACCTTCAAGGGTTTTGAGGATAATCTTCACTGGCTGAGATTGGGAAGAAGATAGTCTGTGGCCCTGAATTTTAACTTGTCACACCAGTTACTTCTCTTGGCACAGGGCAGCCAGTGAAGGGTAGTTTTCTGAACCCCCAGGGGACCTATCTCCCTCATGGCCTATGTTTTTTCACCACTTGCCCTTGAAAGTCTTGCAGGAGACTGCAGGACTCCACAAAGAGTCAAAACGAGTGGCACAATGAGTGAAACAAGGAAGAGAAACTGGAAATATCAGATAAGGCGTAGTGCTACTGTATTTCTGACCAAGAGTGAAGGACCTTGCCACAGCCCATCAGGACAGCAATTTCTTCTTTAGGCCCCAGCTGCCACTTTCTTCTTTTTTTTCTCCTTTTTCTCTCTCTTCAAATTTATTTCTTCTCAGTTTTTCTCCCCTTAACAGTATATCTGCCCCTATTGCAACTTGTATCTGTACTCAAAATATCTTGAATCTGTGAATTTACAGTAGCTCAAAGTAAAAAACAAGCTAAGGAGATGGGTAAATATTTGGGCAGCTACACAGCTGCTGGTAGTTGGGCTAGTTAAAGGCCACCTGAGGTCTCCTTGTGCTCCTGTCCTGCCCTGTCACTATAACTGTGGCAGCATCTCATAGCAATTGGAATCTGTGTTTGGATTTACTTAGTTTTCTATTAGTGTTTCCAAAAGCAGTACCATGGAGGTATAGAGCCTGTTGGAGAAAGCCCTGTGCAATGGATTGTACTGATACTCCCTGCAAACCACTGGTCTGTAGACGCAAGAGGGTCAAATGAATAAGGGAATGAGTATAAAATACACACACACACACATGTATGATCCATACATGTATTTGGCTATATCTCAGTTCCATGTAAGGAGATAACCAGCTTGACACGCTCCTTCCCTCCAGACACACTGGTCTCCACATAAACAAGAAGCACATGTGTGGGACAAACAGGAGACAGAGTTTGCTCAGAGGCAATTGAGAAGTAAACGTCGTGTCTTTTATTCTCCAAATCAAGTTTTAGAAGACTATTAATAATCAGTTTATTCACATAAGTGTCTGTTTCCTCACTCTGATTCCAGTCATCTGTGGTACAATTAAATGCATGAAATAAGAGAGTTTTCCCTGGACAATGTTAAATTACTGTCGTCTGGAAAGGAAAGTTGTTTTGAAGAAATTCGCAGTAAAGACGAGGCTGTTGATCTACATAGGCAGAAAGACAGATCATGCCAAGTTTTATTTATGTATGTTTTTGTTTTTTCACTGTTTTGTCAAGCACCCTGCAGCACAGTTCAGTGATAGCGGGTAGTGTTTGAATGAGTGGGTAAAGGATGTCAAACTGAGTGTACAAGCACGAAAGCATTGGCCTTGACTATGGAAGGTCTCACTGATTTAAAAGCTAATTCAATGATACAAGTGTTCACTCAGCTGGTTTGCTGAAAGCATGCAAGCAGACTTTTTTTTTTCTTCTTTTTTCCTTCCTCTCTTTTGAATGTGTGTTGGAGGCCTCAGGCATCTCTTCATAGGCTTTCTCTTTCTTATCATGGAGAAAAAGCTTCTTACCTGCCTGAAAGATGGAGTTAGGACCCCACACCGTTCTAATTAGTTGTGAAAGAGTTTTCTTGCTTCCCTTTGGTTCTGGGCATGCCTTTTTTTGTGTCGCTCATGCCTCCTAAACCTCCTTCAGCTACATCGCCTGAGGACACTCACAGCCTGGTACCGCAAGTTGTAAGATGCTCAAGCATTTGCCTCTGATCAGTGCTGGTCCTCCGTGAGCTGGCTGCTGTGCCATGGGGAGGATGGGGCGGGTGTGAGGCAAGGATGGGAACTCTGGCTGCTTGGGGCTGGAGCCGATCACCTCCTTATTAGCCTTGTTCCCAGCCCACTGGCCTGCAGAATGACAGTCTGGAGGTCGCTTGCTGGTCTGGATCTCTAGCTGGGCTTATCATGACACCTAGTCGGGAGCTGAGACTGTCTTATCCTATTATAATTGGGTCAGTCTTCCAGCTTGTCTGGGCAATGGAGGAGTTCTGTAACATTTTCACATATATTCCAACACCATATGTACTTATCTTGTCACAACTAGTGTGACTTAGTCACATAAGAAGAAAGAAAAAGAATAAATTCCTCAGATCCTGCAGTATGAAAATGGCCTTCTTGAATCAATCTTCATCTGATGGTGGTGTAATTATAGATTATTTACCAAGATCCAGGCTCCTACCAAGACCACAAAAATTGCCAAGGTGCCTGGCACTAGTAAATTAGATAAAACACAGGGTGATTTGTCATTATTGCAGATAATTAGTTCTTTTCATGTTTAAACTTGCCCTTTACAAAGACAGACTTTTTTTGGGTGTCTGGAAGATACAATATGCTTCAATCACAACTCAACTGGTATGTTAATCATTGCACTGGATTGATTCTGCCCTCTCCTAGAAAACAGCACTAAAAGCTTTATAAAGTGAGAGCGAAAAAAGCAAGCCACAAATGGATAACAAGCCTTTGCCAATAGAGACTCTAAGGAACTTTATCATCAGTCACAATGTGAAAGTTACTGTTCTTTTGCCTGTTGCTATGACCAACACTGTCTCCATCCTCTCTTTCCCAGACCTTTAAGAAAAGAGCTGTCTTAATGGGAGATATTAAGAGGTGAAACTCCTGGAGGTCTGACTGGACCACTTGGAAATGATGGCATCCTAAAATCGTTTTCCTTGCAGGTGGGAAAGTGTTACTGTGCTGCCCTCTAATGCTCACAGCCTTGCATTCACTCGCAGATGGGGAGGTTTAAGGTCAGTGCCGCTGAATAGGCAAAACACCGCATTTTCAACACCACATTTTTGTCTGCTCTCATCACATAAAATTGGAAAAGTGAGGCTTTTGGTTAAACTCAGTGTTGCTTTTCCTATGCAAGCACACTTGTTATTACACAGTGAAAGCATGAATTACTGAGCGCTTTGGGGCTGTAATCCAATTTGTGGATATTTCATTTAAAGTGTGCCATGAGTGAATTGCCCCATAGTGATGTATTGATAGGCTCTAGGCCTATACTGTCACTGAGAGGTAAAATAAGGCAACTGAGTACAACTGAAAAAAATAGGACAACTCTTCTTGGACAAAATCATGATAGATGCATTAGGTTTCTGTTCCTTTAAATTTCAGAGCATATAAAAATTGTGCTCCCTAGTCTATTATATCTTGCAGAACAATTTCACAGGATCACTTAATCTTTTCCAGGAGCTTCCCTGCCCTGAGTTTCTTATTGTTCTCCTTCTGCATCACCTAAAACCCTGTCAAAACTTAAAACCGCTATCCTAATCCAAGACGGACCGTCTGAGCTTTGTGCTTTCATACAATCTGTTATGAACTTAAACAGATGCCAGTAGAACCCCCTCCTCTTTTTCCTTGCAAAGAAACGCAGAAAAGGAGGGGTGGGGGTGAGAAGGAGCTCCAGTTTAAAGCTCAGCATCTTTCAGCCCCTTTCAAGCTTCAAAACTTGACCTTGGATTCTAAGAGCTACGTCAGCAGCAGCAACGACACGACTACTACTAGAGGAGGGGCAGGAGGAGAAAGAGGAGGGTGGGAAGGGGTGCAAGCAGAGAAACATGTCCACTGAAACCCAGTGAGGGTCAGGATCTAAACTAGCTTATCAAGCTGCATAAATATTAATTGTATCGTTTAAGCCGACATTCTGCTCCATCTGCAGAGTTTCACTGTAAGAGGTTTCTCTAATAGGGCATGATGTCTCCAAGTGCCTTTTATCAATAATTAAAACGTTGTATCTCGAATTACCACCTGGTTCATGGACGATAACGCTGTGTTGGCAGTGTCAGGCAGGGGAGATCCTAGTGCACAATGCCGAGGTGAAGGGGTTAGGTATGCAGCCTTTTGCCTTTCTCTTCGTTATTTACATTTCAGTGCTTCCTAAAAGCCATGAGATTATGCCCTTCTTGTGCTAGGCTCCTGCTCCACACCTCTTTTCCCTGTCTGCAAAATGACAATGCTTTCATTTGTCAAGCACTTTGAGGCCTACCAATGAAAAGCATCATGTATGTGCTGGCCTGAAAAAGGACTTGTGTGCCCGAGAGCTTGATTGTTAGGCTATACCAGTGGGGTTACTAAATGCTAATACCAACAAATCTTGCCTTGACTGTGTCCTTAGACTGTCACGGGCAAGATGTCTCTAGGCACATAGTAAGAGGTGGTTCTGGAAAAAGAAAATACACATTAAGGAAAGAAAATACACATTAAGGAAAGAAAATGCACATTTAGGAATTTCTTTCTGCTAAGGAGAGATGGAAGACAAACACAGCACAGTGATTCAGCTGTGCTTCAGCCAGGAGTGCTGAAAGGCACTATCAAGACTCCAGCAGGGATAGCAGAGGAGTGCCAGTGCCATGGACTGGCCAGAAAGGTGGAAGGTGCACTGAGTCATCTTAAGGCTTGTAGCACATGGGAATGCATGTGTGACCAGCAAACAACCCTTCTTCAGGGATCTTAGCCATAGGGAGTAGGAGAACAGTAGTCATTAAGGGGGAAGATGGAATCAGTCCAGATGCAAAATATTTTAATTGTGAGTTTGGTCTTTTTTTCCTTTGGAGATGAATTTACATCTAGTTTGTACAAAGGCAGGTCCATGGCTCCTGGTCTGCCACAATGATAAAGTGCAGGGAACGAAGTAGAAATGGCATAGACAGGACTGAGCCCACACAGTGCAAAACAGACCCAGGCACAAAGATGTCTAAGGAAATGAATATCCAAGCATTACAGTTAACATGGTGTAACCTGTATTCTATCAAGATTATGTGTTTAGCTCTGGATGTGGTGATGTTGGAGCAACCAGGACTCTGCTGGGGTGTGGCATTAGAGTGCAAGCTTGGAATGACTTTTCTCTGGCCGCTTGGGGTGCCCATGGATCACCCTCTCCTCTTCTTTTGAAATAAAGTGAGGAGAGCAACTGAATTTGTGACCGCTTGCAACTGGGTCCATATTCAGAGGTCTCAGTGTTTACATCAGTGTGAGGAGGTCTTGCACCTCGTTGTGTTTGAAATTCCTTGTGTCAGAAATCTCTTTTTGTGTCTAGAATGGTGAAAAAAAGCTTTTAGAACGTCTCACATTGTTTGCAAAGCAGTATCTTCTACATTTTTAATTACGACACAGATTTACTTCATACATGGGGGGAAAAAAGAATCACTGGTGGGAGCTGAAGCTGCTAACTCAGCTTGGAGTGAGTTACCAGATTTTTTCCAGACGTGTAAAGCTACTTGTTCCTCTCTGCTCTAGCAATACAACAACTTTAATTCTAAAAGGAGCCTGGATGCCAGATCTGTTAGAATCCCTAAGAAGCAGATGCTGATGAGATTGTTTAGAAAAAGGTTTTCTTAATATCAAAGAGCAGACAGTGCAACAAGGCACTCACATGAATAGAGATGAACCTTTTTATTTCATTTTTTGTAACTATTTTAGTACCCATTACCTTTTTCTTCACTTTCTTTTTGTGCTCCTTTTGTCATTGTTTTCTAGCTCCATGTTCTCAGGATAGCTGGTTCACAGGAGGCTCTTAATCTTTTGGCTTGATATTGTAATTGTTAGAAAACAAATTAGATATAGCTAAACTGAGTGATAAGAGAATTAGAGACATGTCTGAGGTCACACAATAGGTTAATGGCTAATCACAGTTTGAATCCAGGAACTTCTAGTTATTAGACTTTTGCTACAATCGACTGTGTTGGCTCCTGCAACTCTGGAGTGCTATAATATCACTTGAAAATTGATGTAAGGGTTGCACAGGTGAAAAATAAAAATGTGGTCAGAAGAAAAAAATTTACTTATCAGGAGTCACTAACAAGTGTCCAACACTGATCACTTCTTAAACAAACAGACTGGACTCTGTTGAGATGTATTTGATGCCCCCAGAACAATTAATCAACTCTCAAAAGTGGCAAGTGTCACTAATAATATGTAAGATATCATTATCTTACATATCTGTGATCTGTAAATCACTGAATACCCATTTAAGACTGTGCTTGTGGTAAAACCTTTCTTCCCTTTGTTTCCTTGGTGGAATATGCTGGCACTTACTGCTGTGCTGGGAACAGGAGAAATTCTGGAAGAAGGCAGAGCACTTCTCTCCTTCACCTATCTCCTTCCATTTAAACCTCCATGGATTTATGTCTTAATAAAAGAGCAGTTATACTTTCTTTTTTCAGTTCATCTTTGCTGTTAAAAACCACTACTCCAAACATAATAGGTATTGTCTGCAATTGCTTAAATTGGGCATAAACTTTTATTGCTTCCCTAGCTAACAAGTGCAACCTTGCTGTTCCTAGGAATGAGGAAAATTTCACTCAAGGTCAAGTGACCTGATTTTTTCAGGCAGCCTCGTTACCCACATTAGCTCTGCAGAAGATGAGGCAGAACATCTGGTAGCGCCATGAAAATTATAGAAATTTATATTTGCTCTAGCTCTTCATGCCAACATTAAGCGTGTGCTCCCATTTTGGGTCAATGTTCTGAAGAACTGCTAGAGCCTCAGCGTTTAAGGTTTAGCTCTAAAGTCCCTTGTCTATACAATTCCCTATGTCTGAAACAAAATCATGGGGATAGAAATTGACATCTCTTGCTGCTTGCCAGCACTATTGCAATTCAGGCAGAGATGGCTTAGCCAATCTGAAATGCATTTTGTCTCATGCATCTGTCACCTGGGAGGTAGCTGTTTATTGGAGAGCTATCAATATTCCTCTGTTGTCATGTCTCTCAATGAAGTTTGCTCACCACAACAAAAATGAGTTACAGAACTGGAAGAAGAGAGGGTGCTTGGCAGCATGACAATTTCTATGCTCCTCTATTGCAGCCCTCTGATGAGTTTCTGCCCCAGTGGCTTTAGAGTATGCCTTTCAGACCCTTTGGAGGACATGGAAGGGCAGCAGCATCTCACCAACCCCTGCAAGAGGAACCTCTCTAGCTCATTCAGAGTGCATGAGTGGAATTCACTTGGGTCCTTGGTTTTTTGCCTGGCTTCAACCCTGATAAGAGTAGCTCTGGGTCTGTTTTGCATCAGCAGGTTATGATCACACACTGACAGCTGAAAGACATTGCTTCCTGGCTTTACAATCCTCCTGAAGTCTGACACATCTGAGGTGTGGAAGGAGGGAAGTGCAAGATCTGTCTCTCCAGCTCCTTGTCATATGGAAACACTCCTGTTCAGAGTATCTTTAGTACAGAACTTAGAGGACCTTCCCCTCCCTTTGGTGCAGGAGAGTGCTGCAGAGGAGTGGTACTGGGCTGAAAAGCTGCTTGAAATGCACGTACAGCATGATCCATCTACACAGTATGACTGCTTTGTATCCAGTTAGCACTCCTGTTCATTTCAGCACAGTGCAGCTGTCTCTGTTCAGCATTCAGGAACTCCTGCTGCAGGTGCTGTGATCATCAAAAGCTGGACCTTTTGTGATCAAAAAATCCCAGAAATCCACTTACTCCCAGAAGCTCCAGAATGAAAACAGAAGGATATCTGCCAAAGGGTTTCTGTGGTGTATGCTGTGTTGATCTGGACCTGTGATGTAGAAAGGAGCCAGGAAAACAGGGAAGAACCTGGTGGGGAAGTGTCAGACTCCTCCATGAAACTGGTCCTCTCCCACCCATTATTTCCTGATCTGCATGAAGTGCAGCTGAAGTGAAGAAGGGATGGCAAGGTCGTCCTCCAGTGAAAATATTTCAGCCTAAGTCATCATACTGCTGCAGCCAGGGATAATAACCACAAGCTCTACACACTTCTGGTGACGGTTGCAGACAACAGAGTGTAGCAACAGCACAGTGATTAACCGTGGGCAATGTTCCCCTTTCCAAGGTGGCCTTAGTGGCGTTCCATGCAGAGACGTGAAACCGAGAAAATCTAAACCCACCACACCACTTCACTCCGTATGCTGTGTTGCCTTAGCACACTTCCTGGCCTGTGTTTTAAAGTGCTTGCAATTCAGAGTAATTTAAAACCTCATCAGTACTCACTAGAGGGTTGAGGTTTAGAACCTCAGTCAATTAAGTCCATGTAGATGAGTAATAGGAGTAAAACTCACAGTTTTCTGTGCAGAAAAAGAAAGAAAAAAGAAGAAAAAAGATTCTATAGCCTAGCTATTCAAAAGCAATTATATTTTTAGTTACATGGAGAGACATTTTCAGACTTCTAATTGCTCCAAATCTATCTGCTAAAGAGTCATTACATTCCATTTTAACCCCTCTCTGACACCAGGAACTAATGCTGTAATTGAACTGTGTCACCAGTGATCTCAGTTCAAAATCATTAGTAGAGTTGTTCTTTTTCATATTTGCTCTAACATTACTGCTTATTGCCTACAGGCATGGGGCCAGATTTGCTGCCAGCATATGTGGGTACAACACCACTGAGATCGGTGCTGTTGTGTCCAATTAGGCCTGTGATGAGGCTGGCCCCGTGTGTTACAAGCCTTCATTAACCAATATATTCCCATTACAGACTGTGTTCTGTTCACCCAACTGCATTCTCTTAAAAGTGTGGCAATGCAGTAGAATAAAACTCAGTAACATCATGCTTTTGAATTCTCCCCCATTTTTTTATCTCACAACCACATTTTGGGGCAATTTCATATCCACACACATGATTCTGATCTCATGCGCAGACAATAAAGTAACAACACTTTTAAATAATTTGGGCTGCAGTGTGCTGACCAAATTGTGATGCCTTGTTTATATTCCTGTCTGTATGTGTGTGTGTGTCTGTATGATCCCTTCCTGGAATCATCTCCTTCCTCTCCGCAGACCTTGCTTGAAGAATGAAAGACACTGAATCAGAATAATCATACTAAACATGTTAATAAGGTTACATGCAGTTTACACACCAAATTAAAGTACAGGCTTTGTTGTACTTGTAAAAAAGAAACATTAAATGTCAGGGATATAGCTAAATGCAGGCCCTAGAAAGTGGTATTTAACCATATACAGTATGATAGTTATTGGCAACCAAAAATGTGAGTCTTTAACTAAGATTCTACCCACATTTCTACTTTAAACCCTGCCATAAAAATATACTCTGTACTATAATTTGAAACACAAATCTTAGCACAGCAGTGATTTTTTTGTTTGGTTGGTTTGGTTTGTTTTTAATTTCAAAAAATCATTCAGCCATTTTATAGCAGAGAAAGATAAAGAATAAGCTGAAATTTTCCAAGCCCTCAGTTACAATCTTACACAACTCATCTGAGCCCAAGATTAATGTTCGCAAACGCAATAACTCAATCTCATTCCCGTGGCATCAGACAGCTTAGAGCCCAGCAATTAGTCAGTGGCTACTGGAAGAGTTTGCTTGTGCCTGTGTCTATCAAACCAGTTGATTCATAACCTGCCTTACTACTCTGTGCGCATGTTGAGCAGACAGGTGTAATTATTTATGACCTAACTCCACTTGTGCCCCCCCGATGGAGTGTACACCGTTAGCTGCATTTGCACACACTGCAAAGCTCTTCTCAGTGCAACTTACTGACTTGAGCACAACTGTGCAACTAACCTTTGCAGGGTCAGAGCTGGCTCCTGTCTCATTAGTGCAGGGGACAGGAGAAGGAGGTTTGTGACCTTTTACGTATGACTACATGGACAGTGCCCGAGGAGAAACTGCTTTCTGGGCCATGACCTGTTGGAAGTGTTACACTGAGACGAGCAACCCCATTTCCATTTTTACCTTCCTCATACAGAAACCGGGCTCCCTAGGGACAGAAAACTGAGCTGCTATCTGGGGCAGGATCCTGGTTAACTAGGTCATCGCTATGACTGTGCCACCTGCAGCCAGCTCAGCTCCCAGGGGAAGAGCAAATGCCATGTGGTGGCAGCCACGGTGTCACACGTGCTTTCAGCACAGATGCTGAAGGAAACAGTCCTGCTCTCCCCGGACTCCAGCAGCTGGTGGCTGAACAGCTCTTTTCCTGTCTGTGGAGAGAGCATCAGTGCTAGGGGAGGCAAACAGTGGCATGGAGTGGGGAACTGATCCCAGGTAAAACTAACCCAGAGGAGGGGGAAGACAGAGAAAGAGCAACCGGTTAGTTTTAACCTGCTTGGGTTAACCTGCTGGCTGATGGCTATTTAAGGTGTTTGGGGAACTGCAGCATGAAAATTCAGGTATGGCAATTTAGTGATGACCAGCATCACTCCCTAATCCATTGCATCTGTTTTGAGAATCCAGTTTTTGACTTAGTCTCTGATTAATACGCAACAGTTTTTGTAATTTTGACGAAATAGCAGCATTAAAAACTACTAGCATCCTGAAACTTTGGACTAGTTCAACATGTGTACACATGCTTGTTTCTCTGAAGCTTAGCAAGAGTTTTTACATCATTATTACACAATTTTCCCTAAATTTAGGTCAGTTTTATTATTATATTACTACAAAATGAATATTACGATCTATTTTCAGTATTTATTTAGTATAATAGAAACTGAAAAATTATCTTAAAATGAAAAAAATTCCCCAAGCACAAATGGAATTAAAAAACTATAACAACTCCATACTTCCAACTCCTTTTGCTTTAGGTAGCCATTAGCATGAGCTTCTCTAAATCACTCAGTACTGCTTTAGCTCAGCTCCCCAAGCTCAGAACCCACTCACACAAGCATCCCTGGCCTTTTCATGGCAACTGGAGGGCGGCTGTGTGAAACACTCCTTGCAACACCCCTCTACAGCACACCACAGACCTGCATTTCCCCCACTTTCCTCATTCACCCAGAAGGTAGCTTTGCTTCAGTGGTACTGAATGCATCTAGATCATACAGGAGACAAGATACGAGTATAAATGCCTATTATTCTTATTAGCTGTTGGAGAATAACCATTATCATTATGTTTCCAAAATTAGGTTCCACATGAATGTCTTCCTGTGGTGCCATATAGATTAAAACATAGAAGTTTAATCTACAACTACGGTTTTTCTTGCTTCTGTGGATATCGCCTTAATGTTCCTCTAATAGATGGTATTTTTGGCATGTGAAATTATGAGTGTGTATTGTAAACCAATTAGGCTTTATTTAAAAAAAAAATTGTGATAGGCAATGGAAAAATATCACGAAGCACTGAGAAATTCTTGAATTTCTTGATAGTTCCTGTCTTCAGAAATTATGCTGTTTAGCCAATCTGCTAAACCATTGAAACAGTTTTATTTTTAGATTATATGGCTCCCTTGCTAAACATTTTTCCTGCTCTGTAGAACTAATTACCATCCCATACACTACTGAACATACCTACGACTTAAATCAAAAGTTAGATTTATTCAGTGATTCTTTCTAAAGGAACAGGAGACAAAGAGATGGATGCCCTTGGACTAATTTAATCCTGTGGTAAACTTCATTTTATCTACTGTCTTATTTTAAAGAGTTAATTTCCACTTTGACTGTATTTTTATTACTAGGCCACTGAAAGCTTATAAACACTTTAAGGGTTTTAAGGCTGCGGTTTTGTGAAAATGATTAATCATGCAGTTATGGACTATGATGCCCTTATTTTCCATGGTTTCTGGACTTCCTGCTTGTTGTCATGTAGCTCCAACAGTTTGATGAACACGAGAATATTTTTTCCCCATTTGTTCTAAGAGAAAGTGTGATTCTTTATAAAGGACATATTGTAAATTGAAAATCTGTCACTCACACAGTCAGGTTGTCCTGTGGTGCATATCATATACAACTACTCAACACATTTTAAAGACTAGTTTAGTACTTGTGCAAAACCTTAGACTATCAGCTGCAGAGATTGACAAGCTTAAAGCTAGCTATCAGGGACAGTGGCAATCATCAAGACAGATTTTCCACACAATACAGACCATATACGTTCCCTCGCTAATTCTTCCAAAGGAGAGAATTTTTCTTCCTGGAACATGAGAGCTATTTTATCTATGAGACAGCAAAGGGACAGTGTCACCTTCCACTGTCTTGCCTCATTTTTTGCTGAAACAATGTCTGAATAGTTTCTCTACAAAAGTAAATCTTAGACTCTTTATGGATCATGTGAACTGAAGCTGAGTAAATCTTGAAATGGGGATCTCCACTGGAGAGTATCAATTTCAGTTTTTAATTAATATAGACAGTGTGTCCCAACCCTCCTAGCATAGACATACCATTTCCACTGTCTTCCTGAGAATATCACAGGGAGTGACTTTATTCCCAGAAATGTTAGTGCTTTTCTCAGTACACAGACACTACAGAGAAATTGCACTTTTGAATTAATTGCAAATTCCCACATCAGAAACCTGATCTAACAGGCCTACTTTACTGTGCTTGGAGGACACCCCTGCGCTGCAATGAAACAATTTTTCAAATGCAGGTGGGGAACAACTGATATGCCAGGAATTGTGCACTGGTGTTGTCTGTCTATAGGGTGATATGATGGTCACATGCATTCATGAGTGGTGGGGCTGCTTCACTGATGAGGCACCGACAGAAAGATGCGCTGATCATGAAGAATCACATTCTGACCTGGCCTGTCCATCCATGTAGAGAAGCATGGTGGGGAGGCAGAGAAATCTCTTGTTTCCTCAGGGATTTTTCTTGTTACAGGAGACTATGTCTTGTGCAATAAACAGGTAGACACAGGTGCCCATTCCTCTTGTCACTAATCATATCACAGAATCATAGAATTATTTGGGTTGGAATGGACCTTAAAGATCATTGAGTTCCAACCCCCCTGCCATGGGCAGGGACAGCCTCCACTAGCCCAGGTTGCTCAAAGCCTCATCCAGCCTGGCCTTGAACACTTCCAGGGATGGGGCATCCACAGCTTCTCTGGGCAACCTGTTCCAGTGCCTCACCACCCTCACAGTGATGAATTTCTTTGTAATACCTAATCTAAATCTGCCCTCTTGCAGATTAAATTACCCTTTGTCCTGTCGCTACCTGCCCTTGTAAAAAGTCCCTCCCCATCTCTCCTGTAGGCCCCCTTAAGGTACTGGAAGGCTGCTGTAAGGTCCCCCCGGAGCCTTCTCTTCTCCAGACTGAACAACCCCAACTCTCTCAGCCTGTCCTCATAGGGGAGGTGCTCCAGCCCTCTGAACATCTTTGTGGCCCTCCTCTAGAGTCGCTCTGACAGGTCCATGTCCTTCTTATGTTGGGGGCCCCAGAGCTGGACCCAATACTCCAGGTGGGATCTTACAAGAATGGAGTAGAAGGAGAGAGTCATCTCCCTTGACCTGCTGGTCACGCTTCTTTTGATGCAGCCCAGGACACAGTTGGTTTTCTGGGCTGCAAGTGTGTATTGCTGGTTCATGTTGAGCTTCTCATCAAGCAACACTAAGTCCTTCTCTTCAGGGCTGCTCTGAATCCATTCTCTGCCCAGCCTGCAGCCATGCTTGGGATTGCCCTGACCCAGGTGCAGGACCTTGCACTTGGCCTTGTTGAACTTCACGAGGTTTCACAGGCCCACCTCTCAAGCCTGTCAAGGTCCCTCTGGATGGCATCCCTTCCCTCCAGCATGTCGACTGCATCACACAGCTTGGTGTCGTCGACAAACTTGCTGAGGGTGCACTCAATCCCACTGTCCATGTTTCCAGCAAAGATGTTAAACAACACTTTATCAACCCCTGTGGAACACCACTGGTCTCTGGTCTCTGCTTGGACATTGAGCCATTGACCACAGTTCTTTGAGCGCAACCATCCAGCCAGTTCCTTATCCACTGAGTTGTCCTTCCATCAAACCCCTGTCTCTCCAACTTAGAGACAAGGATGTCCTGCAGGACACTGTCAAAGGCTTTGCACAAGTCCAGGTAGATGATGTCAGTTGATCTTCCCTTATCCACCAATGCTATGACCCCATCATAGAAGGCCACCAAGTTTATCAGGCATGATTTGCCCTTAGTGAAGCCATGTTAGCTGTCACCAACCACCTCTTTATTTTCCATATGCCTTAGCATAGTTTTCAGGAGGATCTTTTCCATGATCTTGCTGGGCCCAGAGGTGAGACTGGCAGGCCTGTGGTTCCCTGGTTCTTCCTTTTTTCCCTTTTTAAAAACGGGGATTATGTTTCCTCTTTTACAGTCATTAGGAACTTCATCAGACTGACACAGCTTCTCAGATATGATGGATAGTGGCTTAGCAACTTCATCCACCAGTTTCCTTATGTCCCGGTTTCAGCTGATGAAATTTTCTTCTTAGTAGCTAGAATAGTTCTGTGTTTTGGATTTGGTATGGGATTTGGTATGAGAAGAATGTTGATAATATATGTATGTTTTCAGCTATTACTGTGAAGCCAAGGACTTTCCGGCTTCCCATGTTTTGCTAGTGTGCAGTTGCACAAAGAACTGGGAGAGAGCATTGTCAGAGTAACAGATTCAAATGGCCAATGGGATATTCCATACCATCCATCGTCATACTCAGTATATTATGAGGATCTGCCTAGAACTCTCTCTCTATCTCTCTCTCTTCTGGGATTGTGGTTTTGGGACTTTCTCTGCTCTGGCATCGTTAGCCAGGAATGGGAGGAACCTTGGTCAGTGGGTGGTGAGCAGTTGCA